>NC_086341.1:48841363-48856500 GCF_032445375.1 Bacillus rossius redtenbacheri | reverse complement strand
AAACTGCAAACTGTAAAACCCCAAACCGTAAAAGGCAAACTTCAAACAGTGAACCGCAAAATGCGAACTGCGAACTACGAGATGTAAACCGCACACTGCAAAACGCAAACTGCAAACCACAAAACGCAAAACGCAAACCTCAAACCTTAAACCGTAAACCACAAACTGCGATTTGTGATTTCCGAACTGCAATCTGCAAACTGTGTAATTCGAAACACAAAAAAGCGAACTGCAAACTGCGAAATGTGAACTGCAAACAGCAATTTGCTATATGAGAACCAAGAACTGCGAACTGTGTACTGCAAACTGCAAAAATCATAAAGCGAACTAAAAACTGCAAACTGCGTACTGCATACTGCAAATTGCAATTTGAGAAATGTTAAACTACGAACGGCAAAATGCGAACTGCAAACCGCGAACTGCCTATTGAAAACTGCAAACAGCAAAATGCAAACTGCAAACTGCAAATTACGAACTGCAAACTGCGAACTGTAAACTGCTGTCTGCAAACTGCCAACTGCATAATGCCTACCGCAAACTGAAAACTTCAATCCATAAATTCAAACAGCAAACCCCAAACCACAAAGAGCGAACTGCAGTAACGAACTGCAAACAGCAAACTCTAAACTGAGAACTCCAAATTGCAAAATGCAAACCTACGAACTTTGAACTGCAGACTGCAAACTACAAACTACGAACGTCAAAATGCGAAATGTCAACCTACGACCTACGAAAAATCTGTGAACTGCGCACTGCAAACTAAAACTGCAAACTGCGAACAGCAAATTGCAAAATTAAAACTCTAAACTGCAAACCCCAAACCGCAAACGGCAGTTTGCAAACTGCACACTGCGAAATGAAATACGCGAACTGCAAAAAGCGAACTGCGAATTGCGAATTTCGAACTGCAAACCGCCAACTGCGCCCTGCGAACTGCGAACTGCAAACTGCAAACTGCAAACTGCAAACTTAGAACAGCAATTTGCGAACTGCGAACTGCAACAGCGAACTGCGAACTGGCAACTGCAAATTGCGAAATCCAAACCTATGAATTGCGAACCACATAGTGGAATGGAACTGCAAACTCTGAACTGCAAACTTCGAACTGAGAACCCTAAACTGGGAACTGCAAACCGCGAACTGCGATCTGCAAAATGCTAAATGCTAACTGCAAACAGCGAAATTCGAACTATGCAAACTTCAATCTACACACTGCGATCTGCGAACTGCGGACTGGATTAATTGCCTGCTTTAATTGCCTGCCTTAATTTCCTTCCTTAATTGCATGACTTAATTGCCTGCCTTAATTGCTTGCCTTAATTGCCTGCCTTAATTGCCTGCCTTAATAGCCTTCCCTAATTACCTGCATTATTTGCCTACCTTAATCGCCTGCCTTCATTGCATGCCTTAATAACCTGCCTTAATTGCCTGCCTTAATTGCATGCCTTAATTACCAGACTTAATTCGCTGCATGCCTTAATTGCCTGCTTAATTGGCTTTCTTTAATACGTGCCTTAATTGCTTGCCTTAATTGCCTGTCTAAATTGCCTGACTTAATTACATTCCTCAATTGGCTGCCTTAAATGCCATCCTTAATAGCTTGCCTTAACTGCGTCCCTAAATTGCCTGCCTTTATTGCATGCTTTAATTACAAGCCTTAATTGGCTGCCTGCCTTAATTGCCTGTCTTAATTGCCTTTCCTAATTACCTGCATTATTTGCTACCTTTAACAGCCTGCTTTCATTGCCAGCCTTAATAACCTGCCTTAATTGTCTGCCTAAATGGAATGCCTTAATTGCCTGCCATAATTGCCTGCTTTAATTGCCTGCCTTAATTGCCTGCTTTAATTGCATTTCTTGATTGCCTGCCTTTATTGCCTGCCTTAATTGCCTGCCTTTATTGCCTGCCTTAATTGCCTGCCTTAATTGCCTGCCTTAATTGCATGCCTTAATTACCAGCCTTAATTGGCTGCCTGCCTTAATTGCCTGCCTTAATTGGCTATCTTTACTACCTGCCTGATGTGCTTGCCTTAATTGCCTGCCTTAATTGCCTGCCTTTATTGCCTGCCTTTATTACCTGCCTTAATTGCCTGCCTTAATTGCATGCCTTAATTACCAGCCTTAATTGGCTGGCTGCCTTAATTGCCTGCCTTAATTGGCTTTCTTTACTACCTGCCTTAATTGCTTGCCTTAATTGCCTACCTTAATTGCCTGCCTTAATTGCCTGCCTTAATTGGCTGCTTTAATTGTATTCCTTAATTGGCTGCCTTATTGCCATCCTTAATAGCTTGCCTTAATTGCCTGCCTTCATTGCCTGCCTATATGTCTGCCTTAATTGCATGCCTTAATTACAAGCCTTAATTGGCTGCCTGCCTTAATTGCCTGCCTTTATTGCTGCCTTAATTGGGTTTTTTTACTACCTGCCTAAATAGCTTGCCTTAATTGCCTGCCTTAATTGCATGCCTTAAATACCAGCCTTAACTGGCTACATTAATTTCTTGTCTTAATTCCTTCCTTGATTGCCTGCCTTTTTGCCTGCATTAATTGCTTGCCTTTATTGCCTGCCTTAATTGCATGCCTTAATTGCCTTCCCTAATTACCTGCTATATTTGCCTACCTAATAGCCTGCCTTCATTGCCAGCCTTAATTGCCTGTCTTAATTGTCTGCCTTTATTGATTGACTTAATTGCCTGCCGTAATTGCCTGCTTAAATTGCCTGCCTTAATTTCCTGACTTAATTGGCTGCCTTAATTGCATTCCTAAATTGGCTGCCTTAATTGCCATTCTTAATTGCTTGCCTTAATTGCCTGGCTTAATTGCCTGCCTTAATTGCCTTCCGTAATTACATGCATTATTTGCCTACCTTAATTGCCTGCCTTAATTACCAGTTTTATTTGCCTGCCTGCCTTAATTGCCTGCCTTCTTGCCAGCCTTAATTGCCTGCCTTAATTGTCTGCCTTAATTGCCTGCCTTAATTGCCTGCCTTAATTGCATGCCTTAATTACCAGCCTTAATTGGCTGACTGCCTTAATTGACTGACTTAATTGCATTCCTAAATTGGCTGCCTTAATTGCCATCCTTAATTGCCTGCCTTAATTGCTTGGCCTAATTGCCTGCCGTAATTGCATGCCACAATTACCAGCCTTAATTGGCTGCCTGCCTTAATTGCCTGTCTAAATTGGCTTTTTAAACTACATGCCTTAATTGCTTGCCTTAATTGCCTGCTTTAATTGCCTGCCTTAATTGCCTTCCCGATTTACCTGCATTATTTGCCTACCTTAATTGCCAGCCTTACTTGCCTGCATTAATTGCCTGCCCTAATTGCCTGCCTTAATTGCCTGCATTAATTACCTGCATTATTTGCCTGCCTTAATTGCCAGCCTTAATTGCCTACCTTAATTGCCTGCCTGCCATAATTGCCTGCCTTAATTGGCTACATTAATTGCTTGCCTTAATTGCCTTCCTTGATTGGCTGCCTTATTTGCCTGCATTAATTGCCTGCATTAATTGCCTGCCTTAATTGCCTTCCTTAATTGCCTTCCCTAATAACCTGCATTATTTGCCTGCCTTAATTGCCTTCCTTAATTGTCTTTCCTAATTACCTGCACTATTTGCCTGCCCTAATTGCCTGCCTTAATTGGCTACATTAATTTCTTGCATTCATAGCCTTCCTTCATTGCCAGCCTTAATTGCCTGTCTCAATTGTCTGCCTTAATTGACTGCCTTAATAGCCGGCCATAATTGCCTGCTTTAATTGCCTGACTTAATTGCCTGCCTTCATTGCATTTCTTGATTGCCTGCCATAAATGCCTGCTTTAATTGCCTGCCTTGATTGCCAGCCTTAATTGCCTGCCTTAATTGTCTGCCTTAATTAACTGCCTTAATTGCCTGCCATAAATGCCTGCTTTAATTGCCTGCCTTAATTTGCTGCCTTAATGGCATTCCATTATTGACTGCCTTAATTGCAATCCTTAATTCCTTGCCTTAATTGCCTGCCTTAATTGCCTGCCTTAATTGCATGCCTTAATTACCAGCCATAATTGGCTGCCTTCCTTAATGCATTTCTTGATTGCCTGCCTTATTGCCTTACTTAATTGTCTGCCTTAATTGCCTGACTTAATTGCCTGCCTTAATTGCATGTATTAATTACCAGCCTTAATTGGCTGCCTGCTTTAATTGCCTGCCTTAATTAGCTTTCTTTACTACCTGCCTTAATTGCTTGCCTTAACTGCCTGCCTTAATTGGCTGCCTTAATTGCCTTCCCTAATTACCTGAATTTTTTTCAAGCCTTATTTGCCTGTGTTGATTGCCAGCCTTAATTGCCTGCCTTAATTGTCTGCCTTAATTTACTGCCTTAATTGCCTGCCATAATTGCCTGCTTTAATTGCCTGCCTTTATTGGCTGCCTTAATGGCATTCCTTAATTGGCTGCTTTAATTGCCATCCTTAATTGCTTGCCTTAATTGCCTGCCTTAATTGCCTGCCTTAATTACATGCCTTAATTACTAGCCTTAATTGGTTGCCTGCCTTAAATGCCTGCCTTAATTGCCTGCCATAATTGGCTTTCGTTACTACCTGCCTTAATTGCTTGCCTTAATTGACTGCCTTAATTACCTGCCTTAATTGCTTTCTCTTATTACCTGCATTATTTGCCTAATTTAATTGCCTGCCTTCAATTACAGCCTTAATTGACTGCCTAAAATGTCTGCCTTAATTGCCTGCCTTAATTGCCTGCCTTAATTGCCTGCCTTAATTGCATGCCTTTATTGCCTGACTTAAATGCCTGCCTTAATTGGCTACATTAATTGCTTGCCTTAATTGCCTTCCTTGAATGCCTGCCTTATTTGCCTGCCTTAATAGCCTGCTTTAATTGCCATCCTTAATTGCTTGCCTTAATTGCCTGCCTTAATAGCCTGCCTTAATAACATGCCTTAATTACATTCCTCAATTGGCTGCCTTAAATGCCATCCTTAATAGCTTGCCTTAATTGCGTGCCTAAATTGCCTGCCTTAATTGCATGCTTTAATTACCAGCCTTAATTGGCTGCCTGCCTTAATTGCCTGTGTTAATTGGCTTTCTTTACTACCTGCCTAAATAGCTTGCCTTAATTGCCTGCCTTAATTGCCTGCCTTAATTGCCTTCCCTTATTACCTGCATTATTTGCCTACTTTTAACAGCCTGCTTTCATTGCCAGCCTTAATAACCTGCCTTAATTGTCTGCCTAAATGGACTGTCTTAATTGCCTGCCATAATTGCCTACTTTAATTGCCTGCCTTAATTGCCTGCTTTAATTGCATTTCTTGATTGCCTGCCCCTATTGCCTGCCTTAATTGCCTGTGCTAATAGCCTGCCTTAATTGCCTGCCTTAATTGCATTCCTAGATTTTCTGCCTTAATTGCCATCCTTGATTGCTTGCCTTAATTGCCTTCCCAAATTACCTGCATTATTTGCCTACCTTAATTGCCTTTCTCAATTGCCTGCCTTAATTGGCTGCCTTAATTGCCATCCTTAATTGCTTGCCTTTATTGCCTGCCTTTATTGCCTGCCTTTATTGGCTGCCTTAATTGCCATCCTTAATTGCTTGCCTTTATTGCATGCCTTAATTGCATGCCTTAATTGCCTTCCCTAATTACCTGCATATTTGCCTACCTTAATAGCCTGCCTTCATTACCAGCCTTAATTGCCTGCCTTAATTGTCTGCCTTAATTGATTGACTTAATTGCCTGCCGTAATTGCTTGCTTTAATTGCCTGCCTTAATTTCCTGCCTTATTGGCTTCCTTAATTGCATTCCTAAATTGGCTGCCTTAATTGCCATCCTTTATTGCTTGCCTTAATTGCCTGGCTTAATTGCCTGCCTTAATTGCATGCCTAAATTACCAGCATTAATTGGCTGCCTGCCTTAATTGCCTGTCTTAATTGGCTTTATAAACTACCTGCCTTAATTGCTTGCCTTAATTGCCTGCCTTAATTGCCTGCCTAAATTGCCTGCCTTAATTGCCTTCCCTTATTACCTGCATTATTTGCCTACCTTAATTGCCTGGTTTCATATCATTCCTTAAATGCCTGCCTGAATTGTCTGCCTTAATTGACTGCCTTAATTGCCTGCCATAATTGCCTGCCATAATTGCCTGCCTCAATTGCCTGCCTTGATTGCCTTTCTTGATTGCCTGCCTTTATTGCCTGCCTTAATTGCCACCTTAATTGCCTGTTTTAATTGCCTTCCTTCATTGCTTTGTTTAATTGCCTGTCTTAATTGTCTGCCTTTATTGCCTGCCTTAATTGCCTGCCTTAATTGCATGCCATAATTACCAGCCTTAATTGGCTGCCTGTCTTAATCGCCTGCCTTAATTGGCTGCCTTAATTGCATTCCTAAATTGGCTGCCTTAATTGCCATCCTTAATTGCTTGCCTTAATTGCCTGGCTTAATTGCCTGCCTTAATTGCATGCCTTAATTACCAGCCTTTATTGGCTGCCTGCCTTAATTGCCTGGCTTCATTGCCTGCTTTAATTGCCTGTCTTAATTGACTGCCTCAATTGTCTGCCTAAAATGCCAGCCTTATTTACCTGCCTTAATTGGCTGCCTGCCTTAATTGCCTGCCTTAATCACTTGCCTTAATTGGCTTTCTTTACTACCCGCCTAAATAGCTTGCATTATTTGCCTGCCTTAATTGCCTGCCTTAATTGCCTTCCCTTATAACCTGCATTATTTGCCTACCTCATTAGCCTGCCTTCATTGCCAGCCTTAATTGCCTGCCTAATTGCCTGCCTTAATTGTCTGCCTTAATTGCCTGCCTTAATTGCCTGCCTTAATTGCATGCCTTAATTACCAGCCTTAATTGGCTGCCTGCCTTAATCGCCTGCCTTAATTGGCTGCCTTAATTGCCTGCCTTAATTGTCTGCCTTAATTGCCTGCCTTTATTGCCTGCCTTAATTGCATGCCTTAATTACCAGCCTTAATTGGCTGCCTGCCTCAATCGCCTGCATTAATTGGCTGCCTTAATTGCATTCTTAAATTGGCTGCCTCAATTGTCTGCCTTAATTGCCTGCCTTAATTGCCTGCCTTTATTGCCTGCCTAAATTGCATGCCTTAATTACCAGCCTTAATTGGCTGCCTGCCTTAATCGCCTGCCTTTATTGCCTGCCTTAATTGCCTGCTTGAATTTCCTGCATTAATTGCCTGCCTTTATTGCCAGCCTTAATTGCCTGCCTTAATTGTCTGCCTTAATTGACTGCCTTAATTGCCTGCCATTATTGCCTACCATTATTGCCTGCCATCATTGCCTGCCTTAATTGCCTGCCTTTTTCCTTCCTTAATTGCCTGCCTTGATTGCCTGCACTAATTGCCTTCTTTAATTGCCTGCCTTAATTGCCTGCCTTAATTGCATTCCTTAATTGGCTGCCTTAATTGCCATCCTTAATAGCTTGCCTTAATTGCCTGCCTTAATTGCCTGCTTTAATTGCCTGCCTAAATTGCCTGCCTTAAATGCCTGCCTTAATTGCCTGCCTTAATTGGCTTTCATTACTACCTGCCTAAATAGCTTGCCTTAATTGCCTGCCTAATTGCCTGTCTTAATTGCCTGCCTTAATTGCATGCCTTAATTACCAGCCTTAATTGGGTGCCTGCCTAAATTGCCTGTCTTAATTGGCTTTCTAAACTACCTGCCTTAATTGCTTGCCTTAATTGCCTGCCTTAATTGCCTTACCAAATTACCTGCATTATTTGCCTGCCTTAATTGCCTGCCTTAATTGGCTACATTAATTGAATGCCTTAATTGCCTTCCTTGATTTGCTGCCTTAATTGCCTGTCTTAATTGCCTGCCTCAATTGCCTGCCTAAATTGCCAGCCTTATTTACCTGCCTTAATTACCAGTCTTAATTGCCTGCCTATTTTAATTGCCTGCCTTAATTGGCTACATTAATTGCTTGCCTTAAAGGCCTTACATGATTGCCTGCCTTATTTGCCTGCATTAATTGCCTGCCTAAATTGCCTGCCTAAATTGCCTGCCTTAATTGCCTTCCTTAATTGCCTTCACTAATTACCTGCATTATTTGCCTGCCTTAATTGCCTTCCTTAATTGTCTTCCCTAATTACCTGCACTATTTGCCTGCCCTAATTGCCTGCCTTAATTGGCTACATTAATTGCTTGCCTTAATTGCCTGTCTTAATTGTCTGCCTTAATTGCCTGCCTTAATTGCCTTACTTGATTGCCTGCCTTTATTGCCTGCCTTAATTGCCTGCCTTAATTGCCTGCCTTAATTGCATGCCTTAATTGGATGCCTTAATTGGCTATCTTTACAACCTGCCTTAATTGCTTGCCCTAATTGCCTTACCAAATTAACTGCATTATTTGCCTGCCTTAATTGCCTGCCTTAATTGGCTAAATTAATTGCTTGCCTTAATTGCCTTCCTCGATTTGCTGCCTTAATTGCCTGCATTAATTGTAGGCCTTAATTGCTTGCCTTAATTGCCTTCCCTAATTACCTGCATTATTTGACTACCTTAATTGTCTGCCTTCATTGCCAGCCTTAATTGCCTGTCTTAATTGTCGGCCTTAATTTCCTACCTTAATTGCCTGCCTTAATTGCCTGCCTTAATAGCCTGATTTAATTGCCTGCCTTAATTGCATGCCTTAATTACTAGCCTTAATTAACTGATCAATGAAGAATTGCAAAGCGCAAAATAAGAACTGCAAACTACAAAACGCAAACAAAGATTCATATTAGCAAACTTCATTAAATTTCGAAATATAATAAGCGTACTTCAAACTGTGAAATGCAAACTGAGAACTGCAAATTGCGAACTGCCAACTGCGATCTGCGAACTGCAGACTGCATATAGCGAACTGCAGAATGCGAACGGCAAAATGCAAACTGCACACTGCAAAATGCAATTTACGAACTGCAAACTGCGAACTGATAAATGCCAATCGCAAAAAGGAAACCATTGCATACAACGAACTGCGAAATGCATACTATGCAAACATGAAATGCGAACTGAAAATTGCAAACTTCAATCGGCGAAATGTAAAATTGCGAAATGCCAAACCACGCACAGCGAACAGCATACTGCGAACTGCCAACTGCGAACAGCAAACTGCGAACTGCCAACTGCGAACAGCAAATTGCGAACTGAGAATTGTATACTATGAACTGCAAACCGCGTTCTTCAAACTGCGAACTACTAAATTTCGAAACAGCAAATTGCACACTGAGAACTGCATACTGCAAACCTTGGGATACGATCCAACAAACTTTGAACAGCAATCTGCGAACTGCAATCTTCGAAATGCAAACTGCGAACTGCAAATTTCAAAATGCAAACTGAAGACTGCAAACCGTAAACCAAAAATTGCAATTTTTAAACATCTAACTGCAAATTGCTATAAGCGAACTGCAAACAGCGAATTGCTAACTGCGAACTGAAAACTGCAATCCGCAAACCACAAACCACAAACTTCAAACAGGAAACTGCAAACAGTAAATGCAAACTGCAATCTGCGAAATGCCAACCACAAACCGAAAACCGCAATGAGTAAACTGCAAACAGCAAACCCCAAACCACAAAGAGCGAAATGCAGACAATGAACTGCGATCTGCAAACTGCAAACAGCGAACTCCAAATTGCGAAATGGAAACCTACGAACTGCGAACCGCAAAATTTAAAATTGCAAACTGCAAACTGCGGACTGCTAACTATGAACTGTAGACTACGAATTGCCAACTGCGAACTGCGAAATGCAAACAGCGAACTTTAATTTGCGAAATGAAAACAGCGAAATGCGAACCTACAAACTGCGAACTGCAAACTGCGTAATGCAACCCTACAACTGCGAACCGCTAACATAAAAACTGCAAAGTGCGAACTTAGAACTGCAAACCGCGAACTGCAACGTGCGAACTGCGTAATACGAATTGCAAACTGTGAAATGTTGAACTGTGAACTGCGAACAAAAAAACTGTGTACTGCGCACTGCAAACAGATATTTGTCAACTGCTTCATAATGCGAAAAGCAATAAGCGAACTGCAAGCTGTGAAATGCAAACTGCGAACAGCGGACTGCAAACTGCTAACTGCAGACTGCGAAATGTGAACTGCAAACTGCGAAATAAAAATTGCGAAAAGAAAACTGCGAACTACCAAATGCAATCTGCGAATTGAAGATTAAAACTGCGAACTGCAGACTGGGAACGGCAAACTGCAAACTGTGAATTGTCAACTGCGATCTGCGTACTGGAAATTGTAAAATCAAAAATGCAAACTGTAAACCCCAAACCGTAAAAGGCAAACTTCAAACAGTGAACCGCAAAATGCGAACGGCGAAATACGAGATGTAAACCGCACACTGCAAAACGCAAACTACAAACCACAAAACGCAAAACGCAAACCTCAAACCTTAAACCGTAAACCACAAACTGCGATTTGTGATTTCCGAACTGCAATCTGCAAACTGTGTAATTCGAAACACAAACAGCGAACTGCAAACTGCGAATTGTGAACTGCAAACAACAATTTGCAATATGAGAACCAAGAACTGCGAACTGTGTACTGCAAACTGCAAAAATCATAAAGCGAACTAAAAACTGCATACTGCGTACTGCAAACTGGAAATTGCAATTTGAGAAATGTTAAACTACGAACGGCAAAATGCGAACTGCAAACCGCGAACTGCCTATTGAAAACTGCAAACAGCAAAATGCAAACTGCAAACTGCAAATTACGAACTGCAAACTGCGAACTGTAAACTGCTGTCTGCAAACTGCCAACTGCATAATGCCTACCGCAAACTGAAAACTTCAATCCGTAAATTCAAACAGCAAACCCCAAACCACAAAGAGCGAACTGCAGTAACGAACGAACTGCAAACAGCAAACTCTAAACTGAGAACTCCAAATTGCAAAATGCAAACCTACGAACTTTGAACTGCAGACTGCAAACTACAAACTACGAACGGCAAAATGCGAAATAAAAACCTACGAACTGCGAACTGCAAACTGCGGACTGCAAACCATAAACTACAGAATAAAACTGCGAACTGATAACTGCAAACTTCGAACTGCAAACCACGAACTGATAACTGCGAAATGCGAAATGCGAATTGCCAACTGCAAACTGCTAACTACCAACTGAAAATGCGAAATGTCAACCTACGACCTACGAAAAATCTGTGAACTGCGCACTGCAAACTAAAACTGCAAACTGCGAACAGCAAATTGCAAAATTAAAACACTAAACTGCAAGCGCAAACCGCAAACGGCAGTTTGCAAACTGCACACTGCGAAATTAAATACGCGAACTGCAAAAAGCGAACTGCAAAATGCGAATTTCGAACTGCAAACCGCCAACTGCGCCCTGCGAACTGCTAACTGCAAACTGCAAACTGCAAACTGCAAACTGCAAACTTAGAACAGCAATTTGCGAACTGAGAACTGCAACTGCGAACTGCGAACTGGGAACTGCAAATTGCGAAATCCAAACCTATGAATTGCGAACCACATAGTGGAATGGAACTGCAAACTCTAAACTGCAAACTTCGAACTGAGAACACTAAACTGGGAACTGTAAACCGCGAACTGCGATCTGCAAAATGCTAAATGCTAACTGCAAACAGCGAAATGCGAACTATGCAAACTTCAATCTACAAACTGCGATCTGCGAACTGCGGACTGGATTAATTGCCTGCTTTAATTGCCTGCCTTAATTTCCTTCCTTAATTGCTTGACTTAATTGCCTGCCTTAATTGCTTGCCTTAATTGCCTGCCTTAATTGGCTTTCTTTACTACCTGCCTTAATTGCTTGCCTTAATTGCTTGCCTTAATTGCCTGCCTTAATAGCCTTCCCTAATTACCTGCATTATTTGCCTACCTTAATCGCCTGCCTTCATTGCATGCCTTAATTACCTGCCTTAATTGTCTGCCTTAATTGACTGCCTTAATTGCCTGCCATAATTGCCTGCTTTAATTCCCTGCCTTAATTGCCTGCCTTAATTGGCTGCCTTAATTGCATTCCTTAATTGGCTGCCTTAATTGCCATCCTTAATTGCTTGCCTTAATTGCCTGCCTTAATTGCATGCCTTTATTACCAGTCTTAATTGGTTGCCAGCCTTAATTGGCTTTCTTTACTACCTGCCTTGATTGCTTGCCTTAATTGCCTGCCTTAATTGCCTGCCATAATTGCCTTCCCTAATTACCTGCAATTTTTGCCTACCTTAATTGCCTGCCTTCATTGCCAGCCTTAATTGTCTGCCTAAATTGACTGCCTTAATTGCCTGCCATAATTGCCTGCCTTAATTGCCTGCCTTAATTGCCTGCCTTAATTGCTTTTCTTGATTGCCTGCCTTTATTGCCTACCTTAGTTGCTTGCCTTAATTGCCTGCCTTAATTGCATTCCTTAATTAGCTGCCTTAAATGCCATCCTTAATAGCTTGCCTTAATTTCCTGCCTTAATTACCTTCCTTAATTGCATGCCTTATTTACCAGTCTTAATTGGCTATCACCTTAATTATCTTTCTATACTACCTGCCTTGATTGCTTGCCTTAATTGCCTGCCTTAATTGTCTGCCATAATTTACTTCCCTAATAACCTGCATTATTTGCTTCCTTAATTGCCTACCTTCATTGCCAGCCTTTATTGCCTGCCTTAATTGTCTGCCATAATTGACTTCCCTAATAACCTGCATTATTTGCTTCCTTAATTGCTTGCCTTCATTGCCAGCCTAATTGCCTGCCTTAATTGCCATCCTTAACTGCTTGCCATAATTGCCTACCTTTATTGCCTCCCAAAATTGCCTGCTATAATTGCCTGCCTTAATTGCCTGCCTTAATTGGCTGCCTAAATTGCATACCTTAAATGGCTTCCTTAATTGCCATCCTTAATTGCTTGCCTTAATTGCCTGGCTTAATTGCCTGCCTTAATTGCATGCCTTAATTACCTGTCTTAATTGGCTGCCAGCCTTAATTGGCTTTCTATACTTCCTGCCTTGATTGCTTGCCTTAATTGCCTGCCTTAATTGCCTGCCATAATTGACTTCCCTGATTACCTGCATTATTTGCTTCCTTAATTGCCTGCCTTAATTGCCTTTCTTGATTGCCTGCCTTTATTGCCTGCCTTAATTGCCTGCCTTACGTGACTGCCTTAATTGGCTGCCTTAATTGCATTCCGTAATTGCCAACCTTAATTGCATGCCTTAATTTCCTGCCTTAATTGCCTGCCTTAATTACCAGCGTTAAATGGCTGCCTGCCTTAATTGCCTGCATTAATCGACTGCCTTAATTGGCTACATTTATTGCTTGCCTTAATTGCCTGCCTTAATTGCCTTACCAAATTACCTGCATTATTTGCCTGCCTTAATTGCCTGCCTAAATTTGCTACATTTATTGCTTATTTAATTGCCTGCCTTAATTGCCTGTCTTAATTGTCTGCCTTAATTGCCTGCCTTAATTGCCTGCCTTAATTGCCTTACTTGATTGCCTGCCTTAATTGCCTGCTTTAATTGCCTGCCTTAATTGCCTGCCTTATTTGCATGCCTTAATTGGCTATCTTTACTACTTGCCTTAATAGCTTGCCTTAATTGCCTTACCAAATTACTTGCATTATTTGCCTGCCTTAATTAACTGCCTTATTTGGCTACATTAATTGCATGCCTTAATTGCCTTCCTTGATTTGCTGCCTTAATTGCCGGCATTAATTGCAGGCCTTAATTGCTTGCCTTAATTGCCTTCCCTAATTACCTGCATTATTTAACTACCTTAATTGCCTGCCTTCATTGCTAGCCTTAATTGCCTGTCTTAATTGTCTGCCTTAATTTCCTGCCTTAATTTCCTGCCTTAATTGCCTGCCTTAATTGCCTGCGTTAATTGCCTGTTTTAATTGTCTGCCTTAATTGCCTGCCTTAATTGCCTGCCTTAATTTCCTTACTTGATTGCCTTCCTTAATTGCCTGCTTTAATTGCCTGCCTTAATAGCCTGCTTTAATTGCATGCCTTAATTGGCTCCCTTATTGACTGCCTTAATTGGCTATCTTTACTACCTGCCTTAATAGCTTGCCTTAATTGCCTTACCAAATTACTTGCATTATTTGCCTGCCTTAATTAACTGCCTTAATTGCCTGCCTTAATTGCATGCCTTAATTACCAGTCTTAATTGGCTGCCAGCCTTAATTGGCTTTCTATACTTCCTGCCTTGATTGCCTGCCTTTTTTGCCTGCCTTAATTGCCTTTCTTGATTGCCTGCCTTTATTGCCTGCCTTAATTGCCTGCCTTATGTGACTGCCTTAATTGGCTGCCTTAATTGCATTCCTTAATTGTCAACCTTAATTGCTTGCCTTAATTGCCTGCCTTAATTGCCTGCCTTAATTGGCTGCCTTAATTGCATGCCTTAATTACCAGCCTTAAATGGCTGCCTGCCTTAATTGCCTGCATTAATCGACTGCCTTAATTGGCTTTCTTTACTCCCTGCCTTAATTGCTTGCCTTAAATGCCTGCCTTAATTGCTTGCCTAATTGCCTTTCCTAATTACCCGCATTATTTGACTACCTTGATTGCCTGCCTTCATTGCCTGCCTTAATTGCCTGTCTTAATTGTCTGCCTTAATTGCCTGCCTTAATTTCCTGCCTTAATTGCCTTACTTGATTGCCTGCCTAAATTGTCTGCCTAAATTGCCTGCCTTAATTGCCTGCCTTAATTGCATGCCTTAATTGGCTCCCTTATTGACTGCCTTAATTGGCTTTCTTTACTACCTGCCTTAATTGCTTGCCTTAATTGCCTGCCTTAATTGCCTTACCAAATTACCTGCATTATTTGCCTGCCTTAATTGCCTGCCTAATCGGCTACATTTATTGCTTGCCTTAATTGCCTGCCTTAATTGCCTGTCTTAATTGTCTGCCTTAATTGCCTGCCTTAATTGCCTTACTTGATTGGCTGCCTTAATTTCCTGCTTTAATTGCCTGCCTTAATTGCCTGCCTTAATTGCATGCCTTAATTGGCTATCTTTACTACCTGCCTTAATAGCTTGCCTTAATTGCCTGCCTTAATTGCCTGCATTAATTGCCTTCCCTAATCACCTGCATTATTTGCTACCTTTACCTGCCTTCATTGCCAGCCTTAATTGCTTCTTTAATTGTCTGCCTTAATTGCCTGCCTT
>NC_086341.1:48831710-48840863 GCF_032445375.1 Bacillus rossius redtenbacheri | reverse complement strand
CAGGCAATTAAGGCAGGCAATTAAGGCAAGCAATTATGGCAGGTAATAAAGAAAGCCAATTAAGGCAGGCGATTTAGGCACGCAATTAAGGCAGGCAGCCAATTAAGGATGGCAATTAAGGCAGCCAATAAGGAATGCATTTAAGGCAGCCAATTAAGGCAGTCAATTAAGGCAGGCAATTAATGCCGGCAAATAAGGCAGGCAATCAAGGAAGGCAATTAAGTCAAGCAATTAAGGAAGTAAATTAAGGCAGGCAATTAAGGCAGGCAATTAATCCAGTCCGCAGTTCGCAGATCACAGTTTGTAGTTTGAAGTTTGCATAGTTCGCATTTCGCTGTTTGCAGTTAGCATTTAGCATTTCGCAGATCGCAGTTCGCGGTTTGCAGTTCCCAGTTTAGGGTTCTCAGTTCGAAGTTTGCAGTTCAGAGTTTGCAGTTCCATTCCACTATGTGGTCCGCAGTTCATAGGTTTGCATTTCGCAATTTGCAGTTCCCAGTTCGCAGTACGCAGTTGCAGTTCGCAGTTTGCAAATTGCTGTTCTAAGTTTGCAGTTTGCAGTTTGCAGTTCGCAGTTCGCAGGGCGCAGTTGGCGGTTTGCAGTTCTAAATTTGTATTTCGCAGTTCGCATTTTGCAGTTCGCGTTTTTCATTTCGCAGTGTGCAGTTTGCAAACTGCCGTTTGCGGTTTGCGGTTTGCAGTTTAGAGATTTAATTTTGCAATTTTCTGTTCGCAGTTTGCAGTTTGCAGTTTGCATTGCGCAGTTCACAGATTTTTCGTAGGTCGTCGGTTGACATTTCGCAGTTTCAGTTGGTAGTTAGAAGTTTGCAGTTGGCAATTCGCATTTCGCATTTCGCAGTTCTCAGTTCGCGGTTTGCAGTTTGAAGTTTGCAGTTATCAGTTCGCATTTTTAGTCTGTAGTTCATAGTTTGCAGTCCGCAGTTTTAGTCTGTAGTTCATAGTTTGCAGTCCGCAGTTTGCAGTTCGCAGTTTATAGGTTTTTATTTCGCATTTTTCCGTTCGTAGTTTGCTGTTTGTAGTCTGCAGTTCAAAGTTCGTAGGTTGCAATTAGGAGTTCTCAGTTTAGAGTTTGCTGTTTGCAGTTCGTAAACTGCAGTTCGCTCTTTGTGGTTTGGGGTTTGCTGTTTGAATTTACGGATTGAAGTTTTAAGTTTGAAGTAGGCATTATGCATTTGGCAGTTTGCAGACTGCAGTTAACAGTTCGCAGTTTGCAGTTCGTAATTTGCAGTTTGCAGTTTGCATTTTACAGTTTGCAGTTTTCAATAGGCAGTTCGCGGTTTGCAGTTCGCATTTTGCCATTCGTAGTTTAACATTTCGCAAATTGCAATTTGCAGTTTGCAGTTCGCAGTTTGCAGTTTTTAGTTCGCAGTATGATTTTTGCAGTTTGCAGTACACAGTTCGCAGTTCTGGGTTCTCATATTCTAATTGCTGTTTGCAGTTCACAATTCGCAGTTTGCAGTTCGCTGTTTGTGTTTCGAATTACACAGTTTGCAGATTGCAGTTCGGAAATCACAAATCGCAGTTTGTGGTTTACGGTTTAAGGTTTGAGGTTTGCGCTTTGCGTTTTGTGGTTTGCAGTTTGCGTTTTGCAGTGTGCGGTTTACATCTCGTAGTTCGCTGTTCGCATTTTGCGGTTTACATCTCGTAGTTCGCAGTTCGCATTTTGCGGTTCACTGTTTGAAGTTTGCCTTTTACGGTTTGGGGTTCACAGTTCGCAGTTTTGATTTTACAATTTCCAGTACGCAGTTCGCAGTTGACAATTCGCTGTTTGCAGTTTGCCGTTCGCAGTCTGCAGTTCGCAGTTTTTAGTCTTCAATTCGTAGATTGCATTTGGTAGTTCGCAGTTTTCATTTAGCAATTTTTATTTCGCAGTTTGCAGTTCGCTTATTGCATTCCGCAGTTAGCAGTTTGCAAATCTGCGTGTGTGGTTGGCGGTTTACAGTTCGCATTTCGCAGTTTGCAGTTCGCATTTCGCAGTCTGCAGTTCGCAGTTTGCAGTCCGACGTTCGCAGATCGCAGTTAGCAGTTTAAAGTTTGCATGGTTTGCATTTCTCAGTAGCCGCCGTGTGTTCAAAGCGGACGGTCGTGTGTGTGCGATCGCGCTCCGTGTATATCTGTTGTTTTGTGACAAAATCAGTATTAATAATTCGCTACTTAATCAGTCTGACTTCTTGGGGTTCCCCTCAACCCTAAATGATGCATGTACTTTTAATCACGATCTAACTCATCCGAGTATGTTTCGATCACCCACGAAAAAAACTCCTACTAATGCGACGGGATCGTGTGATAAACCTATGTACGAGCTACGTATCGAACCATTAAAGTCAGATCAAATAAATATGGAAGCTCTATATAATCTAGTGAATTCTCTAAGTGTCAAAGTTGATGAACTAAAAAGTGAGAACCTCGTGTTAAAAACGCTACTCCTTGATTCCAGAGAAGAAACTGTCAAAATTAGGCAAGAAATGATACAAATAAAGGAACATTTATCATCAGGTAAAGACCATAATGCAACTTATAGTCAAGTAATTAAGAATTCTTCCACTCACAAGACAGCTGAACGTGTAATTTCTCAACGGGACACGGTAAACCGCAGCTAGCCGCGTGACCTACTTACCAGTCAGCAGGAATCCCGATGCGTCATGAGACACGATGACAAAGAACGTGTCGACAGTACACCATTCACGTTAGTGGAACATAGGCGCAAGTCCAACACAAGAGATACCAGTGACATTAAACGTTCAACGGAAATGAAGAAAACTCCTATGAAAATTGGGATTCGTAACATTTCCACACTTAAAATGATACCCAAACCAGCACCCAAAAGAATGAAAGCTCTTTTTGTGACTCGTTTCGACCCAAGTGTACAAGAACAAGAAATTGTAGAATACATCTCAAGTGAACTGAACTTAGATCATATTAAAGTAACGAAGATGAAAACTAAATTCAATTCATATGCCTCCTTCCATGTTCAGGTTTTAGAAGAGGACTTCAGTAGAATTAATAACATTGTGTTTTGGCCCAGCGGCTGCCTAATAAGCCCCTTCTATGGTAAATTACACCCAGAACAAATCTTGAGCAACTCATCCACTACCGAGGAACTAAACACCTCTACCTGCAACATCGCAACTAATTCTACTGCTATTTCTAAGCCTACATCTGCTCCTACTTCTGCCTTAGCGCCTGGAGGGGCTTCTCACTAGTTCAGTGTGAAACTTAAAAATGAGGAGTTTATTTTATTTTATCAGAATGTAAGAGGCTTGAGAACCAAAGCAATTGAATTTTTTGAAAACATCTCGCGTAGTGATAATGATTTAGTATGTCTAACTGAAACTTGGTTCACCGATAATAGTCTTAATTCTCATTATTTCAACAATAATTACCTTATTTACAGATCTGATAGGGACCCTGTATTAACTTTGAAGAGTAGAGGTGGTGGTGTCCTGACTGCTGTTAATAAACATAAATTCAAAAATGTAACATCTACGCATGAATATGACTATCTAGGAATAGAAGCTGTCTGGATAAATATAAGAACACATGATAAACCTTTAATCATTGGGAATATCTATATTCCCCCTCAAACAACTCCTTCAGCTTACACTTCATACTTTGAGGCCCTTGAAGATAAGTTTGTGAATTCTGATGTCTCTTTATTAATAATTGGTGGTTTTAATGTTCCAGGCATTGTGTGGCCTCAATTACATACCCAAAATATAGTTCATTCAAATATTAAGTCGAAAGCCAGATCATTAATCAACTTTGTATCAGCAGGAGGTTTAATTCAGCTTAATCAAACTCAACCTTCGGCCCAACTCTTGGACCTATGTCTCACTAATATTGAATCATGTCTGGTTAGCAAAGCTCTGGAACCACTAGTTAAAGAAGATAGCTTTCATCCTGCATTAGAGATAAACTTCCAATTTGATATGTCAATAAACGATAATACACCGTCTTCATATAAAAACTATAAGATTGGTGACTATCTCGGCCTTTTTATTGCACTTAGGGACCATGACTAGTCAATTTTATACAATTCTAAAAATATAAATACCATGGTTGACTACTTAACGTGTACAATGAATGATCTTATAGATTTATTTGTACCTACTACTATTAAAAAGGCTAAAAAATATCCCCTATGGTATTCCAACCAACTAATAAAATCTCTTAAGAAGAAATCGCACTATCATAAATTATATAAACGAAATCTGAATCCTTTTTACTATTTATTATTCTCAGATTACCGTAAGGAAACTTAATCACTTATGTGTAGGGATAAAACAAACTGGCTTTGTAATATTAACAATAAAATTAAGCAAAACCCTAAAAAATTTTGGAATTATGTTAAAATAATGAGAAAGGGTTATAGTCAGCATCCCTCAATTAAAATTAATAACTCAATTATGGATAATAATTATTTAATTGCAAATTCCTTTGCTGAATATTTTTCAAGTGTCTATGTTACTACAAATAACACAAATAACCAAAACATATCTCCTTGTTGTTCATACAATATTCCAATGTCTAATATCTCGATTAGTTTAGTCCTATGGAGTATAAAAACCTTAAAATCTACATTGTCCACAGGACCTGATAACATACCAAATTTTATCATCAAAGGTTGCTCCTTAATCCTTGCTCCTCTCTTACAGCATATATATAATTTCAGTATTCTAAATAGCATCTACCCTGATAAATGGAAAATTGCCAAGGTTATTCCTGTACACAAAAAGGGCAAAACTTCTATTGTTTCAAATTATAGGCCTATATCCCTGTTAAATGGATTTTCCAAAATTTTTGACAAAATAATATTTAAACACTTAGCGTTTAACGTAAATAATAGATTGTCTGATTCACAGCATGGGTTCAGAACAGGTAAAACAACCATGACAAACTTAGTCTCCTTTCTTAATCCTATTTATTCAGAAGTCATCACACGTGGTCAAGTAGATGTTTGTTACTTTGATTTAGCTAAAGCTTTCGACACTGTTAATCATCAAATACTACTAAGTAAATGTTCCAAAATTGGGCTAAGTGATAAATATTTATCATGGTTAACAAGCTATTTAAATAACAGAAACTTTTATGTTTCAGTACAGAATATAAGTTCAGATCTCCACCTAACTCCTTCTGGCGTCCCGCAAGGTGGCACACTATCTCCTTTACTTTTCAATATCTACATTGATGATATAATATCTGGATTAAAGAACTCAGTTGGCACTCTTTTTGCCGATGACTTAAAGATATATAGAAAAATCTCTTCATATCATGACAGCTATCTTCTACAATGTGATATTACAGAAATTGCAAATTGGTGCACAAATAATTTGGTCAATCTAAACATGGAAAAAACTGCTATCATTACCTTCTCTAGAAAAACCTACCCATTGCAATATGAATACAAACTTGATAACTCACCTATTAAAAAATCTCAACATGTCAAAGACCTAGGAATTTTACTGGATCAAAAACTATTTTTTCATCTTCACATTGAAAACATTATCTCGGTATCTAACAAAATACTTGGTCTAATTAAATTTATCACCTTTAACACCTCCAATATTGACACTATTCTCTCCCTCTATACAGCTCTAATAAGATCAAAACTTGAATATGGTTCTATTATATGGAACAGCATCAATAACACTGATATTGAAAAGCTTGACAGGATTCAATCTAAAGTATCTGACTATATTAACAAAAAATTAAATACCATCAATAACATAAATTTAATTCCCTCCTTGGTTCATTATCAACTAGAAGAAAGATCTTAGATGCCATTTTTGTCTTCCATTGTTATTATGGTAATCTTATATGTCCTCATATATTTGATGTTACTGGCATTAAAATTCCTTCTTTTAATAGCCGTAACCCACCTTTTTTGTGCACACTTTTAAATACAAATGATATTATATATAGACTTGTTAACAATTTTAATATGTATGTTAATCACTTACAACCTACCAGAGAGAAAAAACTTGTTAAAAAAATTATTATTTCGGCATCCAAAGATTAATTATCTTTATGCTCTAATGTTATTACCTAAATTATTAAATACCAGATGTATTAATCTAAGGATACCAACTGTATTTTTCCACATAATATTATATGTTCTGTATTTATACATTTATTACTCTCATGAAACATTTTTGTTATTTTAAGTACTTTTCAGAAGTTAAGCACTCATATGGATATTTGTATGTTATGTTGTCTTGTCTTTGTTTGTCCTACTTTTTGTTGTTCTTATAATTTATTGTTCTGTTCTGTTACTGCATTTGTTTTTTTTACATGTCTTACATGTTGTGCCCACCGTTGGAGCCTTGTGCTGTTGGTGTGGCATGTAACAAATAAATAAATAAATAAATAAATAAATAAATAAAAATTTCTCAGTTAGCACTTTGCAGTTAGAATTTCGCAGTTTGCAGTACGCATTTCGCAGTCTGCAGTTTGCAGTTTGCATTTCGCAGTTTGCATTTCACAGCTTGCAGTTCGCTTATTGCTTTTCGCATTTTGAATCAGTTGACAGATATCTGTTTGCAGTGCGCAGTTCACAGTTTTTTTGTTTGCAGTTCACAGTTCAACATTTCACAGTTTGCAGTAGGTAGTTAGCAGTTTGTAGTTTGCAATTCGTATGACGCAGTTCGCACGTTTCAGTACGCGGTTTGCAGTTCTAAGTTCGCACTTTGTTTGAATTTCACAGTTTGCAGTTTGATTTTGCAATTCGAAATTTTTATGTTAGCGGTTCGCAGTTGTTGGGTTGCATTACGCAGTTTGCAGTTCGCAGTTTGTAGGTTCGCATTTCGCTGTTTACATTTCGCAAATTTGAGTTCGCTGTTTGCAGTTTGCAGTTCGCAGTTCGTTGTCTGCATTTCGCTCCTTGTGGTTTGGGGTTTGCTTTTTGCAGTTTACTTATTGCGGTTTTCGGTTTGTTGTTGGCATTTTGCAGATTGCAGTTTACAGTTTTCAATAGGCAGTTCGCAGTTTGCAGTACGCATTACGCATTTCGTAGTTTGCATTTCGCAGATTGCAGTTTGCATTTACTGTTTGCAGTTTCCTGTTTGATGTTTAAAGCAGTCAATTAAGGCAGGCATTTAAGGCAGGCAAAAGAGGCAGACAATTAAGTCAAAATAAAGGCAAGCAAATAAGGCAGGTAGTAAAGAAAGCCAATTAAGGCAGGCAATTCAGGCAGGCAATTAAGGCAGGCAGCCAATTAAGGCTGGTAATTAAGGCATGCAATTAGGCAGGCAATTAAGGCAGGCAATTAAGGCAGGCAATTAAGGCAAGCAATCAAGGCAGGTAGTATAGAAAGCCAATTAAGGCTGCCAGCCAATTAAGACTGGTAAATAAGGCATTCAATTAAGGAAGGTAATTAAGGCAGGAAATTAAGGCAAGCTATTAAGGATGGCATTTAAGGCAGCCAATTAAGGATGGCAATGAAGGCAGGCAATTAAGGTAGGCAAAAATTGCAGGTAATTAAGGAAGGCAATTATGGCAGGCAATTAAGGCAGGCAATTAAGGCAAGCAATCAAGGCAGGTAGTATAGAAAGCCAATTAAGACTGGCAGCCAAT
The DNA here is from genome assembly GCF_032445375.1 of Bacillus rossius redtenbacheri. Taxonomy (NCBI): domain Eukaryota; kingdom Metazoa; phylum Arthropoda; class Insecta; order Phasmatodea; family Bacillidae; genus Bacillus; species Bacillus rossius. Next base: position 48,833,273 of record NC_086341.1, on the reverse strand, counting down.
TAAGACTGGTAAATAAGGCATGCAATTGAGGAAGGTAATTAAGGCAGGAAATTAAGGCAAGCTATTAAGGATGGCATTTAAGGCAGCCAATTAAGGCTGGCAATAAAGGCAGGCAATTAAGGAAGCAAATAATGCAGGTTATTAGGGAAGTCAATTATGGCAGACAATTAAGGCAGGCAATAAAGGCTGGCAATGAAGGTAGGCAATTAAGGAAGCAAATAATGCAGGTAATTAGGGAAGTCAATTATGGCAGCCAATTTAGGAAGGCAATTAAGGCCGGCGATTAAGGCAGGCAGCCAATTAAGGCTGGTAATTAAGGCATGCAATTAAGGCAGGCAATTAAGGCAGGCAATTAAGGCAGACAATTAAGGCAGGCAATTAAGTCTGGCAATAAAGGCAGGCAATTAAGGCAGGCAGGTAAATAAAACTGGTAATTAAGGCAGGCAATTAAGGTAGGCAAATAATGCATGTAATTAGGGAAGGCAATTAAGGCAGGCAATTAAGCCAGGCAATTAAGGCAAGCAATTAAGAATGGCAATTAAGGCAGCCAATTTAGGAATGCAATTAAGGCAGCCAATTAAGGCAGGCAATTAAGGCAGGCAATTAAAGCAGGCAATTAAGGCAGGCAATTAAGGCAAGGAATTAAGGCAGGTAGTAAAGAAAGCCAATAAAGGCTGGCAATTAAGGCAGGAAATTAAGGCAGGCAGCCAATTAAGGCTGGTAATTAAGGCATGCAATTAAGGCAGGCAATGAAGGAAGGCTATTAAGGTAGGCAAATATGCAGGTAATTAGGGAAGGCAATTAAGGCAGGCAATTAAGGCAGGCAATTAAGGCAAGCTATTTAGGCAGGTAGTAAATAAAGCCAATTAAGGCAAGCGATAGAGGCAGGCAATTAAGGCAGGCAGGCAATTAAGGCAGGTAATTAAGGCAGGAAATTAAGGCAAGCTATTAAGGATGGCATTTATGGCAGCCAATTAAGGAATACAATTAAGGCAGGCAATTAAGGCAAGCAATTAGGCAGGTAGTAAAGAACGCCAATTAGGACAGGCAATTAAGGTTGGCAATTAAGACAGGCAGCCAATTAAGGCTGCTAATCAAGGCATGCAATTAAGGCAGGCAATTAAGGCAGGCAATTAAGGCCGACTATTAAGGCAGGAAATGAAGGCTGGCAATGAAGGCAGTCAATAAAGGTAGGCAAATAATGCAGGTAATTAGGGAAGGCAATTAAGGCAGGTAGTAAAGAAAGCCAATTAAGACAGGCAATTAAGGCAGGCAATTAAGGCAGGCAGTCAATTAAAGCTGGTAATTAAGGCATGCAATTAATGCAGGCAATTAAGGCAGGCAATAAAGGCAGGCAATTAAGGCAGGCAATTAAAGCAGGCAATTAAGGCTGACTATTAAGGCAGGCAATGAAGGCTGGCAATAAAGGCAGTCAATAAAGGTAGGCAAATAATGCAGGTAATTAGGGAAGGCAATTAAGGCAAGTAGTAAAGTAAGCAAATTAAGGCAGGCAATAAAGGCTGGCAATTAAGGCAGGCTGCCAATTAAGGCTGGTTATTAAGG
>NC_086341.1:48784363-48831210 GCF_032445375.1 Bacillus rossius redtenbacheri | reverse complement strand
GAACTGAAAATTGTAAACTTCAATCGGCGAAATGAAAAATTGCGAAATGCCAACCCACGCACAGCGAACAGCATACTGCGAACTGCCAACTGCGAACAGCAAACTGCGAACTGCCAACTGCGAACAGCAAATTGCGAACTGAGAATTGTATACTACGAACTGCAAACCGCGTACTTCAAACTGCGAACTACTAAATTTCGAAACAGCAAATTGCACACTGAGAACTGCATACTGCAAACCTTGGGATACGAACCAACGAACTTTGAACAGCAATCTGCGAACTGCAATCTTCGAAATGCAAACTGCGAACTGCAAATTTTAAAAATGTAAACTGAAGACTGCAAACCGCAAACCAAAAAAAGCAATTTTTAAACATCTAACTGCAAATTACTATAAGTGAACTGCAAACAGCGAATTGCAAACTGCGAACTCAGAACTGCAATCCGCAAACCACAAACCACAAACTTCAAACAGGAAACTGCAAACAGTAAATGCAAACTGCAATCTGCGATATGCAACTACGAACTGCTAAATGCGTACTGCAAACTTCGAACTGCCTATTGAAAACTGCAAACTGCAATCTGCAAAATGCCAACCACAAACCGAAAACCGCAATGAGTAAACTGCAAACAGCAAACCCCAAACCACAAAGAGCGAAATGCAGACAATTAACTGCGAACAGCAAACTGCAAACAGCGAACTCCAAATTGCGAAATGGAAACCTACGAACTGCGAACCGCAAAATTTAAAATTGCAAACTGCAAACTGCGGACTGCAAACTATGAACTGTAGACTACGAATTGCCAACTGCGGACTGCGAACTGCAAACAGCGAACTCAAATTTGCGAAATGTAAACAGTGAAATGCGAACCTACAAACTGTGAACTGCAAACTGCGTAATGCAACCCTACAACTGCGAACCGCTAACATAAAAACTGCAAAGTGCGAACTTAGAACTGCAAACCGCGAACTGCAACGTGCGAACTGCGTAATACGAATTGCAAACTACAAACTGCTAAATACCTACTGCAAACTGTGAAATGTTGAACTGTGAACTGCACACAAAAAAAACTGTGAACTGCGCACTGCAAACAGATATTTGTCAACTGCTTCAAAATGCGAAAAGCAATAAGCGAACTGCAAGCTGTGAAATGCAAAATGCGAAATGCAAACTGCGAACAGCGGACAGCAAACTGCTAACTGCAGACTGTGAAATTGCGAACTGCAAACCGCAAACCACACACGGAGATTTGCAAACTGCTAACTGCGGAATGCAATAAGCGAACTGCAAACTGCGAAATAAAAATTGCGAAATGAAAAGTGCGAACTACCAAATGCAATCTGCGAATTGAAGACTAAAAACTGCTAACTGCAGACTGCGAACGGCAAACTGCAAACTGCGAATTGTCAACTGCGAACTGCGTACTGGAAATTGTAAAATCAAAACTGCGAACTGTAAACCCCAAACCGTAAAAGGCAAACTTAAAACAGTGAACCGCAAAATGCGAACTGCGAACTACGAGATGTAAACCGCAAACCACAAAACGCAAAACGCAAACCTCAAACCTTAAACCGTAAACCACAAACTGCGATTTGTGATTTCCGAACTGCAATCTGCAAACTGTGTAATTCGAAACACAAACAGCGAACTGCAAACTGCGAATTGTGAACTGCAAACAGCAATTTGCAATATGAGAACCAAGAACTGCGAACTGTGTACTGCAAACGACAAAAATCATACTGCGAAGTAAAAACTGCAAACGGCGAACTGCAAACTGCAAATTGCAATTTGAGAAATGTTAAACTACGAACGGCAAAATGCGAACTGCAAACCGCGAACTTCCTATTGAAAACTGCAAACTGCAAAATGCAAACTGCAAATTACGAACTGCAAACTGCGAACTGTTAACTGCAGTCTGCAATAGCCAACTGCATAATGCCAACCGCAAAATGAAAACTTCAATCCGTAAATTCAAACAGCAAACCCCAAACCACAAAGAGCGAACTGCAGTAAACAAAATGCAAACAGCAAACTCTAAACTGAAAACTCCAAATTGCAAAATGCAAACCTACGATCTTTGAACTGCAGACTGCAAACTGCAAACTACGAACTGCAAACTTAGAACAGCAATTTGCGAACTGCGAACTGCAACTGCGAACTGCGAACTGGGAACTGCAAATTGCGAAATCCAAACCTATGAATTGCGAACCACATAGTGGAATGGAACTGCAAACTCTGAATTGCAAAATTCCAACTGAGAACCCTAAACTGGGAACTGCAAACCTCGAACTGCGATCTGCAAACTGCTAAATGCTAACTGCAAACAGCGAAATGCGAACTATGCAAACTTCAATCTACAAACTGCGATCTGCGAACTGCGGACTGGATTAATTGCTTGCCTTAATTGCCTGCCTTAATTTCCTTCCTTAATTACTTGACTTAATTGCCTGCCTTAATTGCTTGCCTTAATTGCCTGCCTTAATTGCCTGCCTTAATTGTATGCCTTAATTACCAGTCTTAATTGGTTGCCAGCCTTAATTGGCTTTCTATACTACCTGCCTTAATTGCTTGCCTTAATTGCCTGCCTTAATTGCCTGCCTTAATTGCCTTCCCTAATTACCTGCATTATTTGCCTAACTTAATCGCCTGCCTTCATTGCATGCCTTAATTGCCAGCCTTAATTGTCTGCCTTAATTGCCTGCCTTAATTGGCTGCATTAATTGCATTTCTTTATTGGCTGCCTTAATTGGCTGCATTAATTGCATTTCTTTATTGGCTGCCTTAATTACCATCCTTTTTTGCTTGCCTTAATTGCCTGGCTTAATTGCCTGCCTTAATTGTATGCCTTAATTACCAGTCTTAATTGGTTGCCAGCCTTAATTGGCTTTCTATACTACCTGCCTTGATTGCTTGCCTTAATTGCCTGCCTTAATTGCCTGCCATAATTGCCTGCCTTAATTACCAGTCTTAATTGGTTGCCAGCCTTAATTGGCTTTCTATACTACCTGCCTTAATTGCTTGCCTTATTTGCCTGCCTTAATTGGCTTTCTTTACTACCTGCCTTAATTGCTTGCCTTAATTGCCTGCCTTAATTGCCTGCCTTAATTGCCTTCCCTAATTACCTGCATTATTTGCCTAACTTAATCGCCTGCCTTCATTGCATGCCTTAATTGCCAGCCTTAATTGTCTGCCTTAATTGACTGCCTTAATTGCCTGCCATAATTGCCTGCTTTAATTGCCTGCCTTTATTGCCTGCCTTAATTGGCTGCATTAATTGCATTTCTTTATTGGCTGCCTTAATTACCATCCTTTTTTGCTTGACTTAATTGCCTGGCTTAATTGCCTGCCTTAATTGTATGCCTTAATTACTAGTCTTAATTGGTTGCCAGCCTTAATTGGCTTTCTATACTACCTGCCTTGATTGCTTGCCTTAATTGCCTGCCTTAATTGCCTGCCATAATTGCCTTCCCTAATTACCTGCATTATTTGCTTCCTTAATTGCCTGCCTTCATTGCCAGCCTTAATTGCCTGCCTTAATTGCCATCCTTAACTGCTTGCCATAAATGCCTGCCTTTATTGCCTCCCAAAATTGCCTGCCATAATTGCCTGCCTTAATTGCCTGCCTTAATTGGCTGCCTTAATTGCATTCATTAATTGGCTGCCTTAATTGCCATCCTTAATTGCCTGGCTTAATTGCCTGCCTTAATTGCATGCCTTAATTACCAGTCTTAATTGGCTGCCAGCCTTAATTGGCTTTCTATACTACCTGCCTTGATTGCTTGCCTTAATTGCCTGCCTGTATTGCCTGCCATAATTGACTTCCCTGATTACCTGCATTATTTGCTTCCTTTATTGCCTGCCTTCATTGCCAGCCTTAATTGCCTGCCTTAATTGTCTGCCTAAATTGACTGCCTTAATTGCCTGCCATAATTGCATGCCTTAATTGCCTGCCTTAATTGCCTGCCTTAATTGCCTTTCTTGATTGCCTGCTTTAATTGCCTGCCCTACGTGACTGCCTTAATTGGCTGCCTTAATTGCATTCCTTAATTGCCAACCTTAATTGCTTGCCTTAATTGCCTGCCTTAATTGCCTGCCTTAATTGGCTGCTTTAATTGCATGCCATAATTACCAGCCTTAAATGGCTGTCTTCCTTAATTGCCTGCCTTAATTGCCTGCCTTAATTGCCAGCCTTTATTGCCAGCCTTTATTGCCTCCCAAAATTGCCTGCCATAATTGCTTGCCTTAATTGCCTGCCTTAATTGGCTGCCTTAATTGCATTCCTTAATTGGCTGCCTTAGTTGCCATCCTTAATTGCCTGGCTTATTTGCCTGCCTTAATTGCATGCCTTAATTACCAGTCTTAATTGGCTGCCAGCCTTAATTGGCTTTCTATACTACCTGCCTTGAATGCTTGCCTTAATTGCCTGCCTTAATTGCCTTCCATAATTGACTTCCCTGATTACCTGCATTATTTGCTTCCTTAATTGCCTGCCTTCATTGCCAGCCTTAATTGCCTGCCCTAATTGTCTGCCTAAATTGACTGCCTTAATTGCCTGCCATAATTGCATGCCTTAATTGCCTGCCTTAATTGCCTGCCTTAATTGCCTTTCTTGATTGCCTGCCTTTATTGCCTGCCTTAATTAACTGCCCTACGTGACTGCCTTAATTGTTTGCCTTAATTGCATTCCTTAATTGCCAACCTTAATTGCTTGCCTTAATTGCCTGCCTTAATAGCCTGCCTTAATTGGCTGCTTTAATTGCATGCCTTAATTACCAGCCTTAAATGGCTGCCTGCCTTAAATGCCTGCTTTAATTGCCTGCCTTAATTGCCTTTCTTGATTGCCTGCCTTAATTGCGTGCCTTAATTGCCTGATTAATTGCATGCCTTAATTACCAGCATTAATTGGCTGCCTGCCTTAATTGTCTGCCTTAATTGGCTTTCTTTACTACTTGCCTTAATTGCTTGCCTTAATTGCCTGCTTTAATTGCCTGCCTTAATAGCCTGCCTTAATTGCCTGCCTTAATTGGCTACATTAATTGCTGGCCTTAATTGCCTTCCTTGATTGTCTGCCTTAATTGCCTGCATTAATTGCTTGCCTTTATTGGCTTCATTAATTGCCTGCCCTAATTTCCTGCCTTAATTGCCTGCCATAATTGCCTGCCTTAATTGGCTGCCTGCCTTAATTGCCAGCCTTAATTGCCTTTCTCAATTGGCTTTCTTTACTACCTGCCTTAATTGCTTGCCTTAATTGCCTGCCTTAATTGCCTTCTTTAATTGCCTGCCTTAATTGCCTGCCTTAATTGCCTGCCTTAATTGTCTTCCTTAATTGCCTGAAATAATTGCCTGTTTAATTGCCTGCCTTAATTGACTGCCTTAATTGCATTTCTTGATTGACAGCCTTTATTGCCTGCCTTAATTGCATGCCTTAATTACCAGCCTTAATTGCCTGCCTTTATTGGCTTTCTTTACTACCTGACTTAATTGCTTGCCTTAATTGACTGCCTTAATTGCCTGCGTTTATTGCCTGACCTTATTGACTGCCTTAATTGCATGCTTTAATTACCAGCCTTAATTGCCTGCCTTAATTGGCTTTATATACTACCTGCCTTGATTGCTTGCCTTAATTGCCTGCCTTAATTGCCCGCCACAATTGACTTCCCTGATTACCTGCAATATTTGCTTCCTTAATTGCCCGCCTTCATTGCCAGCCTTAATTGCCTGCCTTAATTGTCTGCCTAAATTGACTGCCTTAATTGCCTGCCATAATTGCACGCCTTAATTGCCTGCTTTAATTGCCTGCCTTAATTGCCTTTCTTGATTGCCTGCCTTTATTGCCAGCCTTAATTGCCTGCCTTACATGACTGCCTTAATTGGCTGCCTTAATTGGCTGCCTTAATTGCATTCCTTAATTGCCAAACTTAATTGCTTGCCTTAATTGCCTGCCTTAATTGGCTGCTTTAATTGCATGCCTTAATTACCAGCCTTAAATGGCTGCCTGCCTTAAATGCCTGCCTTAATTGCCTGCCTTAATTGCCTGCCTTATTGCCTTTCTTGATTGCCTGCCTTAATTGCGTGCCTTAATTGCCTGCCTAATTGCATGCCTTAATTACTTGCATTAATTGGCTGCCTGCCTTAATTGTCTGCCTTAATTGCCTGCCTTAATTGGCTTTCTGTACTACTTGCCTTAATTGCTTGCCTTAATTGCTGCCCTTATTGCCTGCCTTTATTGCCTTCCCTAATTTCCTGCATTATTTGCCTGCCTTAATTGCCTGCCTTAATTGGCTACATTAATTGCTTGCCTTAATTGCCTTCCTTGATTGTCTGCCTTAATTGTTTGCATTAATTGCTTGCCTTTATTGTCTTCCTTAATTGCCTGCCCTAATTGCCTGCCTTACTTGACTGCCTTAATTTGCTGCCTTTATGGCATTTCTTAATTGGCTGCCTTAATTGTTATCCTTAATTGCTTGCCTAAATTGCCTGCCTAAATTGCCTGCCTTAATTGCCTGCCTTAATTGCATTCCTAAATACCAGCCTTAATTCGCAGCCTGCCTTAATTGCCAGCCTTTATTGCCTGCCTGAATTTGCTTACTTTACTACCTGCCTTAATTGCCTTCCCTAATTACCTGCATTTTTTGCCTACCTTTATTGACTGCCTTCATTGCCAGCGTTCATTGCCTGCGTTAATGGTCTGCCTTAATTGCCTGCCTTAATTGCCTGCCTTAATTGCCTGCCTTAATTGCCTGCCTTAATTGGCTACATTAATTGCTTGCCTTAATTGCCTTCCTTGATTGTCTGCCTTAATTGCCTGCATTAATTGCTTGCCTTTATTGCCTTCCTTAATTGCCTGCTCTAATTGTCTGCCTTAATTGCCTGCCTGAACTGCCTGCCTTAATTGGCTGCCTGCCTTAATTGCCAGCCTTAATTGCCTGTCTTAATTGGCTTTCTTTACTACCTGCCTTAAATGCTTGCCTTAATTGCCTGCCTTAATTGCATTCCTTAATTGGCTCCCATAAATGCATACCTTAATATCTTGCCTTAATTTCCTACCTTAATTACCTGCCTTAATTGCATGCCTTATTTACCAGCCTTTATTGGCTTCCTGCCTTAATTGCCTGCCTTAATCGCTTGCCTTAATTGGCTTTCTTTACTACCTGCCTAAATAGCTTTCCTTAATTGCCTGCCTTAATTGCCTGCCTTAATTGCCTGCCTTAATTGCCTTCCCTAATTACCTGCAATATTTGCCTACCTTAATAGCCTTCCTTCATTGCCTGCCTTAATTGCATGCCTTAATTACGAGCCTTAATTGGCTGCCTGCCCTAATTACCTGCCTTAATTGGCTTTCTTTACTACCTGCCTTAATTGCTTGCCTTAATTGCCTGCCTTAATTGCCTGCTTTAATTGCCTGCCTTAATTGCCTGCCTTAATTGATTGCCTTAATTACCAGCCTTAATTGGCTGTCTTAATTGGCTTTCTTTACTACCTGCCTTAATTGCTTGCCTTAATTGCCTGCCTTAATTGCCTTCCTTAATTGCCTGCCTTAATTGTCTTCCTTAATTGACTGCCTTAATTGCCTGAAATAATTGCCTATTTAATTGCCTGCCTTAATTGACTGCCTTAATAGCATTTCTTGATTGCCAGCCTTTATTGCCTGCCTTAATTGCATGCCTTAATTACCAGCCTTAATTGCCTGCCTTTATTGGCTTTCTTTACTACCTGCCTTAATTGCCTGCCTTAATTGCCTGCCTTAATTGCCTGCCCTTATTGCCTGCCTTAATTGCATGCCTTAATTCCCAGCCTTAATTGCCTGCCTTAATTGGCTTTCTTTACTACCTGCCTTAATTGCTTGCCTTTATTGCCTGCCTTAATTGTCTGCCTAATTGCCTGCCTTAATTGCCTGCCTTAATTATCAGCCTTAAATACCTGCCTGCCTTAATTGCCTGCCTGCTTGCCGTAAATGCCTGCCTTAAATGCCTGCTTTTATTGCCTGCCTTAATTGCCTGCCTTTATTGCCTGCCTTAATTGCCTGCATTAATTGCCTGCATTAATTGCTTGCCTTAATTAACTGATCATTCGAACTGCAAACTTAGAACTGCAAAGCGCAAAATAGGAACTGCAAACTACAAAACGCAAACAAAATATTTATATTAGCAAACTTCATTAAATTGCGAAATATAATAAGCGAACTTCAAACTGTGAGATGCAAACTGAGAACTGCAAATTGCGTACTTCCAACTGCGATCTGCGAACTGCAGACTGCATATAGCGAACTGCAGAATGCGAACGGCAAAATGTAAACTACATACTGCAAAATGCAATTTACGAACTGCAAACTGCGAACTGAAAAATGCCAATCGCAAAAAGGAAACCATTGCAGACAACGAACTGCGAAATGCATACTATGCAAACATGAAATGCGAACTGAAAATTGCAAACTTCAATCGGCGAAATGTAAAATTGCGAAATGCCAACCCACGCACAGCGAACAGCATACTGCGAACTGCCAACTGCGAACAGCAAACTGCGAACTGCCAACTGCGAACAGCAAATTGCGAACTGAGAATTGTATACTACGAACTGCAAACCGCGTACTTCAAACTGCGAACTACTATATTCCGAAACAGCAAATTGCACACTGAGAACTGCATACTGCAAACCTTGGAATACGAACCAACGAACTTTGAACAGCAATCTGCGAACTGCAATCTTCGAAATGAAAACTGCGAACTGCAAATTTCAAAATGTAAACTGAAGACTGCAAACCATAAACCAAAAATTGCAATTTTTAAACATCTAACTGCAAATTGCTATAAGCGAACTGCATACAGCGAAATGCAAACTGCGAACTGAAAACTGCAATCCGCAAACCACAAACCACAAACTTCAAACAGGAAACTGCAAACAGTAAATGCAAACTGCAATCTGCGAAATGCAACTACGAACTGCGAAATGCGTACTGCAAACTTCGAACTGCCTATTGAAAACTGCAAACTGCAAACTGCAATCTGCAAAATGCCAACCACAAACCGAAAACCGCAATGAGTAAACTGCAAACAGCAAACCCCAAACCACAAAGAGCGAAATGCAGACAATGAACTGCGAACTGCAAACTGCAAACAGCGAACTCCAAATTGCGAAATGGAAACCTACGAACTGCGAACCGCAAAATTTAAAATTGCAAACTGCAAACTGCTGACTGCAAACAGCGAACTCAAATTTGCGAAATGTAAACAGCGAGATGCGAACCTACAAACTACGAACTGCAAACTGCGTAATGCAACCCTACAACAGCGAACCGCTAACATAAAAACTGCAAAGTGCGAACTTAGAACTGCAAACCGCGTACTGCAACGTGCGAACTGCGTAATACGAATTGCAAACTACAAACTGCTAACTACCTACTGCAAACTGTGAAATGTTGAACTGTGAACTGCGAACAAAAAAACTGTGAACTGCGCACTGCAAACAGATATTTGTCAACTGCTTCAAAATGCGAAAAGCAATAAGCGAACTGCAAGCTGTGAAATGCAAACTGCGAAATGCAAACTGCGAACAGCGGACTGCAAACTGCTAACTGCAGACTGCGAAATGCGAACTGCAAACTGCGAAATGCGAACTGCAAACCGCAATCCACACACGGAGATTTGCAAACTGCTAACTGCGGAATGCAATAAGCGAACTGCAAACTGCAAAATAAGAATTGCGAAATGAAAATTGCGAACTACCAAATGCAATCTGCGAATTGAAGACAAAAAACTGCCAACTGCAGACTGCGAACGGCAAACTGCAAACTGCAGACTGCGAAATGCGAACTGCGAACTGCAAACTGCGAACGGCAAACTGCAAACTGCGAATTGTCAACTGCGAACTGCGTACTGGAAATTGTACAATCAAAACTGCGAACTGTAAACCCCAAACCGTAAAAGGCAAACTTAAAACAGTGAACCGCAAAATGCGAACTGCGAACTACGAGATGTAAACCGCACACTGCAAAACGCAAACTGCAAACCACAAAACGCAAAACGCAAACCTCAAACCTTAAACCGTAAACCACAAACTGCGATTTGTGATTTCCGAACTGCAATCTGCAAACTGTGTAATTCGAAACACAAACAGCGAACTGCAAACTGCGAATTGTGAACTGCAAACAGCAATTTGCAATATGAGAATCAAGAACTGCGAACTGTGTACTGCAAACTGCAAAAATCATACTGCGAACTAAAAACTGCAAACTGCGAACTGCAAACTGCAAATTGCAATTTGAGAAATGTTAAACTACGAACGGCAAAATGCGAACTGCAAACCGCGAACTGCCTATTGAAAACTGCAAACTGCAAAATGCAAACTGCAAACTTCAAATTACGAACTGCAAACTGCGAACTGTTAACTGCAGTCTGCAAACTGCCAACTGCATAATGCCTACCGCAAACTGAAAACTTCAATCCGTAAATTCAAACAGGAAACCCCAAACCACAAAGAGCGAACTGCAGTAAACGAACTGCAAACAGCAAACTCTAAACTGAGAACTCCAAATTGCAAAATGCAAACCTACGAACTTTGAACTGCAGACTGCAAACTGCAAACTACGAACGGCAAAATGCGAAATAAAAACCTACGAACTGCGAACTGCAAACTTCGGACTGCAAACTATAAACTACAGACTAAAACTGCGAACTGATAACTGCAAACTTCGAACTCTAAACCACGAACTGAGAACTGCGAAATGCGAAATGCGAATTGCCAACTGCAAACTGCTAACTACCAACTGAAAATGCGAAATGTCAACCTACGACCTACGAAAAATCTGTGAACTGCGCACTGCAAACTAAAACTCCAAACTGCGAACAGCAAATTGCAAAATTAAAACTCTAATCTGCAAACCGCAAACCGCAAAGGGCAGTTTGCAAACTGCACACTACGAAATGAAATACGCGAACTCAAAAAGCGAACTGCAAAATGCGAATTTAGAACTGCAAACCACCAACTGCGCCCTGCGAACTGCGAACTGCAAACTGCAAACTGCAAACTGCAAACTTAGGACAGCAATTTGCAAACTGCGAAATGCAACTGCGAACTGCGAACTGGGAACTGCAAATTGCGAAATCCAAAACTATGAATTGCGAACCACATAGTGGAATGGAACTGCAAACTCTGAACTGAAAACTTCGAACTGAGAACCCTAAACTGGGAACTGCAAACCGCGAACTGCGATCTGCAAAATGCAAAATGCTAACTGCAAACAGCGAAATGCGAACTATGCAAACTTCAATCTACAAACTGCGAACTGCGAACTGCGGACTGCCTTAATTGCTTGCCTTAATTGCCTGCCTTAATTTCCTGCCTTAATTGGCTTTCTTTACTACCTGCCTTAATTGCTTGCCTTAATTGCATTCCTTAATTGGCTGCCTTAATTGCTTCCCTATATTGCCTGCCTTAATTGCCTGCCTTAATTGCATGCCTTAATTACCAGCCTTAATTGGCTGCCTGCCTATATTGCATGCCTTAATTGGCTTTCTTTACTACCTGCCTTAATTGCTTGCCTTAATATCCTGCCTTAATTGCCTGCGTTACGTGACTGCCTTAATTGGCTGCCTTTATTGCATGCCTTAATTTCCATCATTAATTGCTTACCTTAATTGCCTGCCTTAATTGTCTGCCTTAATTGCATGCCTTAATTACCAGCGTTAATTAGCTGCCTGCCTTAAATGCCTGCCTTAATTGCCTGCCTTAATTGCCTGCCTTAATTGGCTACATTAATTGCTTGCCTTAATTGCCTTCCTTGATTGTCTGCCTTAATTGCCTGCATTAATTGCTTGCCTTTATTGCCTTCCTTAATTGCCTGCTCTAATTGTCTGCCTTAATTGCCTGCCTGAACTGCCTGCCTTAATTGGCTGCCTGCCTTAATTGCCAGCCTTAATTGCCTGTCTTAATTGGCTTTCTTTACTACCTGCCTTAAATGCTTGCCTTAATTGCCTGCCTTAATTGCATTCCTTAATTGGCTGCCATAAATGCATACCTTAATATCTTGCCTTAATTTCCTACCTTAATTACCTGCCTTAATTGCATGCCTTATTTACCAGCCTTTATTGGCTTCCTGCCTTAATTGCCTGCCTTAATCGCTTGCCTTAATTGGCTTTCTTTACTACCTGCCTAAATAGCTTTCCTTAATTGCCTGCCTTAATTGCCTGCCTTAATTGCCTGCCTTAATTGCCTTCCCTAATTACCTGCAATATTTGCCTACCTTAATAGCCTTCCTTCATTGCCTGCCTTAATTGCATGCCTTAATTACCAGCCTTAATTGGCTGCCTGCCCTAATTACCTGCCTTAATTGGCTTTCTTTACTACCTGCCTTAATTGCTTGCCTTAATTGCCTGCCTTAATTGCCTGCTTTAATTGCCTGCCTTAATTGCCTGCCTTAATTGATTGCCTTAATTACCAGCCTTAATTGGCTGCCTTAATTGGCTTTCTTTACTACCTGCCTTAATTGCTTGCCTTAATTGCCTGCCTTAATTGCCTTCCTTAATTGCCTGCCTTAATTGTCTTCCTTAATTGACTGCCTTAATTGCCTGAAATAATTGCCTATTTAATTGCCTGCCTTAATTGACTGCCTTAATAGCATTTCTTGATTGCCAGCCTTTATTGCCTGCCTTAATTGCATGCCTTAATTACCAGCCTTAATTGCCTGCCTTTATTGGCTTTCTTTACTACCTGCCTTAATTGCCTGCCTTAATTGCCTGCCTTAATTGCCTGCCCTTATTGCCTGCCTTAATTGCATGCCTTAATTCCCAGCCTTAATTGCCTGCCTTAATTGGCTTTCTTTACTACCTGCCTTAATTGCTTGCCTTTATTGCCTGCCTTAATTGTCTGCCTAATTGCCTGCCTTAATTGCCTGCCTTAATTATCAGCCTTAAATACCTGCCTGCCTTAATTGCCTGCCTGCTTGCCGTAAATGCCTGCCTTAAATGCCTGCTTTTATTGCCTGCCTTAATTGCCTGCCTTTATTGCCTGCCTTAATTGCCTGCATTAATTGCCTGCATTAATTGCATGCCTTAATTAACTGATCATTCGAACTGCAAACTTAGAACTGCAAAGCGCAAAATAGGAACTGCAAACTACAAAACGCAAACAAAATATTTATATTAGCAAACTTCATTAAATTGCGAAATATAATAAGCGAACTTCAAACTGTGAGATGCAAACTGAGAACTGCAAATTGCGTACTTCCAACTGCGATCTGCGAACTGCAGACTGCATATAGCGAACTGCAGAATGCGAACGGCAAAATGTAAACTACATACTGCAAAATGCAATTTACGAACTGCAAACTGCGAACTGAAAAATGCCAATCGCAAAAAGGAAACCATTGCAGACAACGAACTGCGAAATGCATACTATGCAAACATGAAATGCGAACTGAAAATTGCAAACTTCAATCGGCGAAATGTAAAATTGCGAAATGCCAACCCACGCACAGCGAACAGCATACTGCGAACTGCCAACTGCGAACAGCAAACTGCGAACTGCCAACTGCGAACAGCAAATTGCGAACTGAGAATTGTATACTACGAACTGCAAACCGCGTACTTCAAACTGCGAACTACTATATTCCGAAACAGCAAATTGCACACTGAGAACTGCATACTGCAAACCTTGGAATACGAACCAACGAACTTTGAACAGCAATCTGCGAACTGCAATCTTCGAAATGAAAACTGCGAACTGCAAATTTCAAAATGTAAACTGAAGACTGCAAACCATAAACCAAAAATTGCAATTTTTAAACATCTAACTGCAAATTGCTATAAGCGAACTGCATACAGCGAAATGCAAACTGCGAACTGAAAACTGCAATCCGCAAACCACAAACCACAAACTTCAAACAGGAAACTGCAAACAGTAAATGCAAACTGCAATCTGCGAAATGCAACTACGAACTGCGAAATGCGTACTGCAAACTTCGAACTGCCTATTGAAAACTGCAAACTGCAAACTGCAATCTGCAAAATGCCAACCACAAACCGAAAACCGCAATGAGTAAACTGCAAACAGCAAACCCCAAACCACAAAGAGCGAAATGCAGACAATGAACTGCGAACTGCAAACTGCAAACAGCGAACTCCAAATTGCGAAATGGAAACCTACGAACTGCGAACCGCAAAATTTAAAATTGCAAACTGCAAACTGCTGACTGCAAACAGCGAACTCAAATTTGCGAAATGTAAACAGCGAAATGCGAACCTACAAACTACGAACTGCAAACTGCGTAATGCAACCCTACAACAGCGAACCGCTAACATAAAAACTGCAAAGTGCGAACTTAGAACTGCAAACCGCGTACTGCAACGTGCGAACTGCGTAATACGAATTGCAAACTACAAACTGCTAACTACCTACTGCAAACTGTGAAATGTTGAACTGTGAACTGCGAACAAAAAAACTGTGAACTGCGCACTGCAAACAGATATTTGTCAACTGCTTCAAAATGCGAAAAGCAATAAGCGAACTGCAAGCTGTGAAATGCAAACTGCGAAATGCAAACTGCGAACAGCGGACTGCAAACTGCTAACTGCAGACTGCGAAATGCGAACTGCAAACTGCTAACTGCAGACTGCGAAATGCGAACTGCAAACTGCGAAATGCGAACTGCAAACCGCAATCCACACACGGAGATTTGCAAACTGCTAACTGCGGAATGCAATAAGCGAACTGCAAACTGCAAAATAAGAATTGCGAAATGAAAATTGCGAACTACCAAATGCAATCTGCGAATTGAAGACAAAAAACTGCCAACTGCAGACTGCGAACGGCAAACTGCAAACTGCAGACTGCGAAATGCGAACTGCGAACTGCAAACTGCGAACGGCAAACTGCAAACTGCGAATTGTCAACTGCGAACTGCGTACTGGAAATTGTAAAATCAAAACTGCGAACTGTAAACCCCAAACCATAAAAGGCAAACTTAAAACAGTGAACCGCAAAAAGCGAACTGCGAACTACGAGATGTAAACCGCACACTGCAAAACGCAAACTGCAAACCACAAAACGCAAAACGCAAACCTCAAACCTTAAACCGTAAACCACAAACTGCGATTTGTGATTTCCGAACTGCAATCTGCAAACTGTGTAATTCGAAACACAAACAGCGAACTGGAAACTGCGAATTGTGAACTGCAAACAGCAATTTGCAATATGAGAATCAAGAACTGCGAACTGTGTACTGCAAACTGCAAAAATCATACTGCGAACTAAAAACTGCAAACTGCGAACTGCAAACTGCAAATTGCAATTTGAGAAATGTTAAACTACGAACGGCAAAATGCGAACTGCAAACCGCGAACTGCCTATTGAAAACTGCAAACTGCAAAATGCAAACTGCAAACTGCAAATTACGAACTGCAAACTGCGAACTGTTAACTGCAGTCTGCAAACTGCCAACTGCATAATGCCTACCGCAAACTGAAAACTTCAATCCGTAAATTCAAACAGGAAACCCCAAACCACAAAGAGCGAACTGCAGTAAACGAACTGCAAACAGCAAACTCTAAACTGAGAACTCCAAATTGCAAAATGCAAACCTACGAACTTTGAACTGCAGACTGCAAACTGCAAACTACGAACGGCAAAATGCGAAATAAAAACCTACGAACTGCGAACTGCAAACTTCGGACTGCAAACTATAAACTACAGACTAAAACTGCGAACTGATAACTGCAAACTTCGAACTCTAAACCACGAACTGAGAACTGCGAAATGCGAAATGCGAATTGCCAACTGCAAACTGCTAACTACCAACTGAAAATGCGAAATGTCAACCTACGACCTACGAAAAATCTGTGAACTGCGCACTGCAAACTAAAACTCCAAACTGCGAACAGCAAATTGCAAAATTAAAACTCTAATCTGCAAACCGCAAACCGCAAAGGGCAGTTTGCAAACTGCACACTACGAAATGAAATACGCTAACTCAAAAAGCGAACTGCAAAATGCGAATTTAGAACTGCAAACCACCAACTGCGCCCTGCGAACTGCGAACTGCAAACTGCAAACTGCAAACTGCAAACTTAGGACAGCAATTTGCAAACTGCGAAATGCAACTGCGAACTGCGAACTGGGAACTGCAAATTGCGAAATCCAAAACTATGAATTGCGAACCACATAGTGGAATGGAACTGCAAACTCTGAACTGAAAACTTCGAACTGAGAACCCTAAACTGGGAACTGCAAACCGCGAACTGCGATCTGCAAAATGCAAAATGCTAACTGCAAACAGCGAAATGCGAACTATGCAAACTTCAATCTACAAACTGCGAACTGCGAACTGCGGACTGGATTAATTGCTTGCCTTAATAGCCTGCCTTAATTTCCTTCCTTAATTGCTTGACTTAATTGCCTGCCTTAATTGCTTGCCTTAATTGCCTGCCTTAATTTCCTGCCTTAATTGGCTTTCTTTACTACCTGCCTTAATTGCTTGCCTTAATTGCATTCCTTAATTGGCTGCCTTAATTGCTTCCCTATATTGCCTGCCTTAATTGCCTGCCTTAATTGCATGCCTTAATTACCAGCCTTAATTGGCTGCCTGCCTATATTGCATGCCTTAATTGGCTTTCTTTACTACCTGCCTTAATTGCTTGCCTTAATATCCTGCCTTAATTGCCTGTGTTACGTGACTGCCTTAATTGGCTGCCTTTATTGCATGCCTTAATTTCCATCCTTAATTGCTTACCTTAATTGCCTGCCTTAATTGTCTGCCTTAATTGCATGCCTTAATTACCAGCGTTAATTAGCTGCCTGCCTTAAATGCCTGCCTTAATTGCCAGCCTTAATTGGCTTTCGTTACTACCTGCCTTAATTGCTTGCCTTAATTGACTGCATTAATTGCCTGCCTTAATTATCTTCCCTAATTACCTGCATTATTTGCCTACCTTATTAGCCTGCCTTCATTGTCAGCCTTAATTGACTGCCTTAATTGTCTGCCTTAACTGCCTGCCTAAATTGCCTGCCTAAATTGCCTGCCTTAATTGCCTGCCTTAATTGCCTGACTTAATTGCCTGCCTTAATTGCCTGCCTCAATTGCCTGCCTTAATTGCCAGCCTTATTTACCTGCGTTAATTACCAGACTTAATTGCATGCTCACCTTAATTGCCTTCCTTGATTGCCTGCCTTTATTGCCTGCATTAATTGCATGCCTTATTGCCTGCCTTAATTGCTTGCCTTAATTGCCTTCCGTGATTGCCTGCCTTAATTGCCTGTTTTAATTGACTGCCTTAATTGGCTGCCTTAATTGGCTGCTTTATTTGTCTGCCTTAATTGGCTGCCTAAATTGCCTTTCTTGATTGCCTGCCTTAATTGCCTGCCTTAATTGGCTGCCTTATTGCATACCTTAATTGCCTGCCTTAATTGTTTGCCTTAATTGCCTTCCTGCCTTAATTGCCTGCCTCAATTGCCTGCCTTAATTGTTTGCCTTAATTGGCTTTATTAATTGCTTGCCTTAATTGCCGTCCTTGATTGCCTGCCTTAATTGCCTGCCTTAATTGCGTGCCTTAATTGCCTGCCTTAATTGCCTTCCTTAATTGCCTGCCTTAAATGCCTGCCTTAATTTCCTGCCTTAATTACCAGCCTTAATTACCTGCCTGTCTTAATTGCCTGCCTGCTTGCAGTAAATGCCTGCTTTTATTGCTTGCCTTAATTGCCTTCCTTCATTTCCTGCCTTAATTGCCTGCCTTAAATGCCTGCTTTTATTGCCTGCCTTAATTGCCTGCCTATATTGCCTGCCTTAATTGTCTGCATTAATTGCCTGCATTAATTGCTTGCCTTAATTAACTGATCATTCGAACTGCAAACTTAGAACTGCAAAGCGCAAAATAAGAACTGCAAACTACAAAACGCAAACAAAAAATTTATATTAACAAACTTCATTAAATTGCGAAATATAATAAGCGAACTTCAAACTGTGAAATGCAAACTGAGAACTGCAAATTGCGAACTGCCAACTGCGATCTGCGAACTGCAGACTGCATATAGCGAACTGCAGAATGCGAACGGCAAAATGTAAACTACACACTGCAAAATGCAATTTACGAACTCCAAACTGCGAACTGAAAAATGCCAATCGCAAAAAGGAAACCATTGCAGACAACGAACTGCGAAATGCATACTATGCAAACATGAAATGCGAACTGAAAATTGCAAACTTCAATCGGCGAAATGTAAATTTGCGAAATGCCAACCCACGCACAGCGAACAGCATACTGCGAACTGCCAACTGCGAACAGCAAACTGCGAACTGCCAACTGCGAACAGCAAATTGCGAACTGAGAATTGTATACTACGAACTGCAAACCGCGTACTTCAAACTGCGAACTACTATATTTCGAAACAGCAAATTGCACACTGAGAACTGCATACTGCAAACCTTGGAATACGAACCAACGAACTTTGAACAGCAATCTGCGAACTGCAATCTTCGAAATGAAAACTGCGAACTGCAAATTTCAAAATGTAAACTGAAGACTGCAAACCATAAACCAAAAATTGCAATTTTTAAACATCTAACTGCAAATTGCTATAAGCGAACTGCATACAGCGAATTGCAAACTGCGAACTGAAAACTGCAATCCGCAAACCACAAACCACAAACTTCAAACAGGAAACTGCAAACAGTAAATGCAAACTGCAATCTGGAAATGCAACTACGAACTGCGAAATGCGTACTGCAAACTTCGAACTGCCTATTGAAAACTGCAAACTGCAAACTGCAATCTGCAAAATGCCAACCACAAACCGTAAACTGCAATGAGTAAACTGCAAACAGCAAACCCCAAACCACAAAGAGCGAAATGCAGACAATGAACTGCGAACTGCAAACTGCAAACAGCGAACTCCAAATTGCGAAATGGAAACCTACGAACTGCGAACCGCAAAATTTAAAATTGCAAACTGCAAACTGCTGACTGCAAACAGCGAACTCAAATTTGCGAAATGTAAACAGCGAAATGCGAACCTACAAACTGCGAACTGCAAACTGCGTAATGCAACCCTACAACAGCGAACCGCTAACATAAAAACTGCAAAGTGCGAACTTAGAACTGCAAACCGCGTACTGCAACGTGCGAACTGCGTAATACGAATTGCAAACTACAAACTGCTAACTACCTACTGCAAACTGTGAAATGTTGAACTGTGAACTGCGAACAAAAAAACTGTGAACTGCGCACTGCAAACAGATATTTGTCAACTGCTTCAAAATGCGAAAAGCAATAAGCGAACTGCAAGCTGTGAAATGCAAACTGCGAAATGCAAACTGCGAACAGCGGACTGCAAACTGCTAACTGCAGACTGCGAAATGCGAACTGCAAACTGCTAACTGCAGACTGCGAAATGCGAACTGCAAACTGCGAAATGCGAACTGCAAACCGCAATCCACACACGGAGATTTGCAAACTGCTAACTGCGGAATGCAATAAGCGAACTGCAAACTGCAAAATAAGAATTGCGAAATGAAAATTGCGAACTACCAAATGCAATCTGCGAATTGAAGACAAAAAACTGCCAACTGCAGACTGCGAACGGCAAACTGCAAACTGCAGACTGCGAAATGCGAACTGCGAACTGCAAACTGCGAACGGCAAACTGCAAACTGCGAATTGTCAACTGCGAACTGCGTACTGGAAATTGTAAAATCAAAACTGCGAACTGTAAACCCCAAACCGTAAAAGGCAAACTTAAAACAGTGAACCGCAAAATGCGAACTGCGAACTACGAGATGTAAACCGCACACTGCAAAACGCAAACTGCAAACCACAAAACGCAAAACGCAAACCTCAAACCTTAAACCGTAAACCACAAACTGCGATTTGTGATTTCCGAACTGCAATCTGCAAACTGTGTAATTCGAAACACAAACAGCGAACTGCAAACTGCGAATTGTGAACTGCAAACAGCAATTTGCAATATGAGAATCAAGAACTGCGAACTGTGTACTGCAAACTGCAAAAATCATACTGCGAACTAAAAACTGCAAACTGCGAACTGCAAACTGCAAATTGCAATTTGAGAAATGTTAAACTACGAACGGCAAAATGCGAACTGCAAACCGCGAACTGCCTATTGAAAACTGCAAACTGCAAAATGCAAACTGCAAACTTCAAATTACGAACTGCAAACTGCGAACTGTTAACTGCAGTCTGCAAACTGCCAACTGCATAATGCCTACCGCAAACTGAAAACTTCAATCCGTAAATTCAAACAGGAAACCCAAAACCACAAAGAGCGAACTGCAGTAAACGAACTGCAAACAGCAAACTCTAAACTGAGAACTCCAAATTGCAAAATGCAAACCTACGAACTTTGAACTGCAGACTGCAAACTGCAAACTACGAACGGCAAAATGCGAAATAAAAACCTACGAACTGCGAACTGCAAACTTCGGACTGCAAACTATAAACTACAGACTAAAACTGCGAACTGATAACTGCAAACTTCGAACTGCAAACCACGAACTGAGAACTGCGAAATGCGAAATGCGAATTGCCAACTGCAAACTGTTAACTACCAACTGAAAATGCGAAATGTCAACCTACGACCTACGAAAAATCTGTGAACTGCGCACTGCAAACTAAAACTCCAAACTGCGAACAGAAAATTGCAAAATTAAAACTCTAATCTGCAAACCGCAAACCGCAAAGGGCAGTTTGCAAACTGCACACTACGAAATGAAATACGCGAACTCAAAAAGCAAACTGCAAAATGCGAATTTAGAACTGCAAACCGCCAACTGCGCCCTGCGAACTGCGAACTGCAAACTGCAAACTGCAAACTGCAAACTTAGGACAGCAATTTGCAAACTGCGAAATGCAACTGCGAACTGCGAACTGGGAACTGCAAATTGCGAAATCCAAAACTATGAATTGCGAACCACATAGTGGAATGGAACTGCAAACTCTGAACTGCAAACTTCGAACTGAGAACCCTAAACTGGGAACTGCAAACCGCGAACTGCGATCTGCAAAATGCAAAATGCTAACTGCAAACAGCGAAATGCGAACTATGCAAACTTCAATCTACAAACTGCGATCTGCGAACTGCGGACTGGATTAATTGCTTGCCTTAATTGCCTGCCTTAATTTCCTTCCTTAATTGCTTGACTTAATTGCCTGCCTTAATTGCTTGTCTTAATTGCCTGCCTTAATTTCCTGCCTTAATTGGCTTTCTTTACTACCTGCCTTAATTGCTTGTTTTAATTGCATTCCTTAATTGGCTGCCTTAATTGCTTCCCTATATTGCCTGCCTTAATTGCCTGCCTTAATTGCATGCCTTAATTACCAGCCTTAATTGGCTGCCTGCCTTAATTGCATGTCTTAATTGGCTTTCTTTACTACCTGCCTTAATTGCTTGCCTTAATATCCTGCATTAATTGCCTGCGTTACGTGACTGCCTTAATTGGCTGCCTTTATTGCATGCCTTAATTTCCATCCTTAATTGCTTACCTTAATTGCCTGCCTTAATTGTCTGCCTTAATTGCATGCCTTAACTACCAGCGTTAATTAGCTGCCTGCCTTAAAAGCCTGCCTTAATTGCCAGCCTTAATTGGCTTTCGTTACTACCTGCCTTAATTGCTTGCCTTAATTGACTGCATTAATTGCCTGCCTTAATTATCTTCCCTAATTACCTGCATTATTTGCCTACCTTATTAGCCTGCCTTCATTGTCAGCCTTAATTGACTGCCTTAATTGTCTGCCTTAATTGCCTGCCTAAATTGCCTGCCTTAATTGCCTGCCTTAATTGCCTGCCTTAATTGCCTGCCTTAATTGCCTGCCTTAATTGCCTGCCTCAATTGCCTGCCTTAATAGCCAGCCTTATTTACCTGCGTTAATTACCAGACTTATTTGCATGCTTACCTTAATTGCCTTCCTTGATTGCCTGCCTTTATTGCCTGCATTAATTGCATGCCTTATTGCCTGCCTTAATTGCTTGCCTTAATTGCCTTCCTTGATTGCCTGCCTTAATTGCCTGTTTTAATTGACTGCCTTAATTGGCTGCCTTAATTGGCTGCCTTAATTATCTGCCTTAATTGGCTGCCTAAATTGCCTTCCTTGATTGCCTGCCTTAATTGCCTGCCTTAATTGCGTGCCTTAATTGCCTGCCTTAATTGCCTTCCTTAATTGCCTGCCCTAAATGCCTGCCTTAATTTCCTGCCTTAATTACCAGCCTTAATTACCTGCCTGTCTTAATTGCCTGCCTGCTTGCAGTAAATGCCTGCTTTTATTGCTTGCCTTAATTGCCTTCCTTAATTTCCTGCCTTAATTGCCTGCCTTAAATGCCTGCTTTTATTGCCTGCCTTAATTGCCTGCCTTTATTGCCTGCCTAAATTGTCTGCATTAATTGCCTGCATTAATTGCTTGCCTTAATTAACTGATCATTCGAACTGCAAACTTAGAACTGCAAAGCGCAAAATAAGAACTGCAAACTACAAAACGCAAACAAAAAATTTATATTAACAAACTTCATTAAATTGCGAAATATAATAAGCGAACTTCAAACTGTGAAATGCAAACTGAGAACTGCAAATTGCGAACTGCCAACTGCGATCTGCGAACTGCAGACTGCATATAGCGTACTGCAGAATGCGAACGGCAAAATGTAAACTACACACTGCAAAATGCAATTTACGAACTCCAAACTGCGAACTGAAAAATGCCAATCGCAAAAAGGAAACCATTGCAGACAACGAACTGCGAAATGCATACTATGCAAACATGAAATGCGAACTCAAAATTGCAAACTTCAATCGGCGAAATGTAAAATTGCGAAATGCCAACCCACGCACAGCGAACAGCATACTGCGAACTGCCAACTGCGAACAGCAAACTGCGAACTGCCAACTGCGAACAGCAAATTGCGAACTGAGAATTGTATACTACGAACTGCAAACCGCGTACTTCAAACTGCGAACTACTATATTTCGAAACAGCAAATTGCACACTGAGAACTGCATACTGCAAACCTTGGAATACGAACCAACGAACTTTGAACAGCAATCTGCGAACTGCAATCTTCGAAATGAAAACTGCGAACTGCAAATTTCAAAATGTAAACTGAAGACTGCAAACCATAAACCAAAAATTGCAATTTTTAAACATCTAACTGCAAATTGCTATAAGCGAACTGCATACAGCGAATTGCAAACTGCGAACTGAAAACTGCAATCCGCAAACCACAAACCACAAACTTCAAACAGGAAACTGCAAACAGTAAATGCAAACTGCAATCTGCGAAATGCAACTACGAACTGCGAAATGCGTACTGCAAACTTCGAACTGCCTATTGAAAACTGCAAACTGCAAACTGCAATCTGCAAAATGCCAACCACAAACCGAAAACCACAATGAGTAAACTGCAAACAGCAAACCCCAAACCACAAAGAGCGAAATGCAGACAATGAACTGCGAACTGCAAACTGCAAACTGAGAACTCCAAATTGAAAAATGCAAACCTACGATTTTTGAACTGCAGACTGCAAACTGCAAACTACGAACGGCAAAATGCGAAATAAAAACCTACGAACTGCGAACGGCAAACTGCGGACTGCAAACTATAAACTAAGGACTAAAACTGCGAACTGATAACTGCAAACTTAGAACTGCAAACCACGAACTGAGAACTGCGAAATGCGAAATGCGAATTGCCAACTGCAAACTGCTAACTACCAACTGAAAATGCGAAATGTCAACCTAAGACCTACGAAAAATCTGTGAACTGCGCACTGCAAACTAAAACTGCAAACTGCGAACAGCAAATTGCAAAATTAAAACACTAAACTGCAAACCGCAAACCGCAAACGGCAGTTTGCAAACTGCACACTGTGAAATGAAATACGCGAACTGCAAAAAGCGAACTGCGAAAAGCGAATTTCGAACTGCAAACCGCCAACTGCGCCCTGCGAACTGCGAACTGCAAACTGCAAACTGCAAACTGCAAACTTAGAACAGCAATTTGCGAACTGCGAACTGCAACTGCGAACTGCGAACTGCAACTGCGAACTGCGAACTGCAACTGCGAACTGCGAACTGGGAACTGCAAATTGCGAAATCCAAACTTATGAATTGCGAACCACATAGTGGAATGGAACTGCAAACTCTGAACTGCAAACTTCGAACTGAGAACCCTAAACTGGGAACTGCAAACCGCGAACTGCGATCTGCAAAATGCTAAATGCTAACTACAAACAGCGAAATGCGAACTATGCAAACTTCAATCTACAAACTGCGATCTGCGAACATCGGACTGGATTAATTGCCTGCCTTAATTGCCTGCCTTAATTTCCTTCCTTAATTGCTTGACTTAATTGCCTGCCTTAATTGCTTTCCTTAATATCCTGCCTTAATTGCCTGCCTTAATTGGCTTTCTTTACTACCTGCCTTAATTGCTTGCCTTAATTGCCTGCCTTAATTGCCTGCCTTAATTGCGTGCCTAAATTGCCTGCCTTAATAGCATGCCTTAATTACCAGCCTTAATTGGCTGCCTGCCTTAATTGCCTGCCTTAATTGCCTGCCTTAATTGGATTTCTTTACTACCTGCCTTAATTGCTTGCCTTAATTGCCTGCCTTAATTACCTTCCTTAATTGCCTTCCCTAATTTCCTGCATTATTTGCCTGCCTTAATTGCCTGCCTTAATTGGCTACATTAATTGCTTGCCTTAATTGCCTTCCTTGATTGTCTGCCTTAATTGCCTGCATTAATTGCTTGCCTTTATTGCCTTCCTTAATTGCCTGCCCTAATTGCCTGCCTTAATTTGCTGCCTTTATTGCATTTCTTAATTGGCTGCCTTAATTGCCATCCTTAATTGCTTGCCTAAATTGCCTGCCTTAATTGCCTGCCTTAATTGCATTCCTTAATTACCAGCCTTAATTGGCAGCCTGCCTTAATTGCCAGCCTTTATTGCCTGCCTTAATTTGCTTACTTTACTACTTGCCTTAATTGCCTTCCCTAATTACCTGCATTATTTGCCTATCTTTATTGACTGCCTTCATTGCCAGCCTTCATTGCCTGCCTTAATAGTCAGCCTTAATTGCCTGCTTTAATTGCCTGCCTTAATTGCCTGCCTTAATTGCCTGCCTTAATTGCCTGCCTTAATTACCAGCCTTAATTGACTGCCTGCCTTAATTGCCTGCCTTAATTGCGTGTCTTAATTGGCTTTCTTTACTACCTGCCTTAATTGCCTTCCCTAATTACCTGCATTATTTGCCTACCTTTATTGACTGCCTTCATTGCCAGCCTTCATTGCCTGCCTTAATAGTCTGCCTTAATTGCCTGCCTTAATTGCCTGCTTTAATTGCATGCATTAATTAGCAGCCTTAATTGGCTACCTGCCTTAATTTCCTGCCTTAATTACCTGCCTTAATTGCCTGCCTGCCTTATTTGCCTGCCTTAATCGCTTGCCTTAATTGGCTTTATTTACTACCTGCCTAAATAGCTTGCCTTAATTGCCTGCCTTAATTGCCTTCCCTAATTACCTGCATTATTTGCCTACCTTTATAGCCTTCCTTCATTGCCTGCCTTAATTGCATGCCTTAATTACCAGCCTTAATTGGCTGCCTGCCTTAATTGCCTGCCTTGATTGGCTTTCTTTACTACCTGCCTTAATTCCTTGCCTTAATTGCCTGCCTTAATTGCCTGCTTTAATTGCCTGCCTTAATTGCCTGCCTTAATTTTTGCCTTAATTACCAGCCTTAATTGGCTGCCTTAATTGGCTTTCTTTACTACCTGCCTTAATTGCCTGCCTTAATTGCCTGCCTTAATTGTCTTCCTTAATTGACTGCCTTAATTGCCTGAAATAATTGCTTTTTAATTGCCTGCCTTAATTGCATTTCTTGATTGCCTGCCTTTATTGCCTGCCTTAATTGCATGCCTTAATTACCAGCCTTAATTGCCTGCCTTTATTGGCTTTCTTTACACCTGACTTAATTCTTGCCTTAATTACCTGCTTTAATTGCCTGCCTTAATTGCCTGCCCTAATTGCCTGCCTTAATTGCATGCCTTAATTACCAGCCTTAATTGCCTGCCTTAATTGGCTTTCTTTACTACCTGCATTAATTGCTTGCCTTAATTGCCTGCCTTAATTGTCTGCCTTAATTGCCTGCCTTAATTGCCTGCCTTAATTGTCTTCCTTAATTGACTGCCTTAATTGCCTGAAATATTTGCCTGTTTAATTGCATGTCTTAATTGCCTGCCTTGATTGCCTTCCTTAATTGCCTGCCTTAAATGCCTACCTTAATTGCCTGCCTTAATTACCTGCCTGCCTAATTGCCTGCCTGCTTGCCGTAAATGCCTGCCTTAAATGCCTGCTTTTATTGCCTGCCTTAATTGCCTGCCTTAATTGCCTGCCTTAATTGTCTGCCTAAATTGACTGCCTTAATTCCCTGCCATAATTGCATGCCTTAATTGCCCGCCTTAATTGCCTGCCTTAATTGCCTTTCTTGATTGCCTGCCTTTATTGCCTGCCTTAATTGCCTGCCTTACGTGACTGCCTTAAATGGCTGCCTTAATTGCATTCCTTAATTGCAAACCTTAATTGCTTGCCTTAATTGCCTGCCTTAATTGGCTGCTTTAATAACATGCCTTAATTACCAGCCTTAAATAGCTGTTTGCATTAAATGCCTGCCTTAATTGCCTGCCTTAATTGCCTTTCTTGATTGCCTGCCTTAATTGAATGCCTTAATTGCCTGCCTTAAATGCATGCCTTAATTACCAGCATTAATTGGCTGCCTGCCTTAATTGCCTGCCTTAATTGCCTGCCTTAATTGCCTGCCTTAATTGGATTTCTTTACTACTTGCCTTAATTGCTTGCCTTAATTGCCTGCCTTAATTGCTTGCCTTAATTGCCTGCCTTAATTGCCTGCCTTAATTGCCTTCAGTAATTTCCTGCATTTTTTCCTGCCTTAATTGCCTGCCTTAACTGCCTGCCTTATGTGACTGCCTTAATTGGCTGCCTTAATTGCATTCCTTAATTGCCAACCTTAATTGCATTTCTTAATTGGCTGCCTTAATTGCCATCCTTAATTGCTTGCCTTTATTGCCTGGCTAAATTGCCTGCCTTAATTGCATGCCTTAATTAACAGTCTTAATTGGTTGCCAGCTTTAATTGGCTTTCTATACTACCTGCCTTGATTGCTTGCCTTAATTGCCTGCCTTAATTGCCTGACATAATTGCCTTCCTTAATTACCTGCAATTTTTGCCTACCTTAATTGCCTGCCTTCATTGCCATCCTTAATTGGCTGCCTTAAATGCCATCCTTAATAGCTTGCCTTAATTTCCTGCCTTAATTACCTTCCTAAATTGCATGCCTTAATTACCAGTCTTAATTGGCTGCCAGCCTTAATTGGCTTTCTATACTACCTGCCTTGATTGCTTGCCTTAATTGCCTGCCTTAATTGCCTGCCATAATTGACTTCCCTAATTACCTGCATTATTTGCTTCCTTAATTGCCTACCTTCATTGCCAGCCTTTATTGCCTGCCTTAATTGTCTGCCATAATTGACTTCCCTAATAACCTGCATTATTTGCTTCCTTAATTGCCTGCCTTCATTGCCAGCCTTAATTGCCTGCCTTAATTGCCATCCTTAACTGCTTGCCATAATTGCCTGCCTTTATTGCCTCTCAAAATTGCCTGCTATAATTGCCTGCCTTAATTGCCTGCCTTAATTGGCTGCTTTTATTGCATTCCTTAAATGGCTTCCTTAATTGCCATCCTTAATTGCTTGCCTTATATGCCTGGCTTAATTGCCTGCCTTAATTCTATGCCTCAATTACCAGTCTTAATTGGCTGCCAGCCTTAATTGGCTTTCTATACTACCTGCCTTGATTGCTAGACTTAATTGACTGCCTTAATTGCCTGCCAAAAAAGACTTCCCTGATTACCTGCATTATTTGCTTCCTTAATTGCCTGCCTTTATTGCTAGCCTTAATTGCCTGCCTTAATTGTCTGCCTAAATTGATTGCCTTAATTGCCTGCCATAATTGCATGCCTTATTTGCCTGCCTTAATTGCCTGCCTTAATTGCCTTTCTTGATTGCCTGCCTTTATTGCCTGCCTTAATTGCCTGCCTTACGTGACTGCCTTAATTGGCTGCTTTAATTGCATCCCTTAATTGCCAAACAAAATTGCTTGCCTTAATTGCCTGCCTTAATTGCCTGCCTTAATTGCATGCCTTAATTACCAGCCTTAAATGGCTGCCTGCCTTAAATGCCTGCCTTAATTGCCTGCCTTAATTGTCTGCCTTAATTGCCTTTCTTGATTGCCTTCCTTAACTGCGTGCCTAAATTGCCTGCCTTAATTGCATGCCTTAATTACCAGCCTTAATTGGCTGCCTGCCTTAATTGGCTGCCTGCCTTAATTGCCTGCCTTAATTGCCTGCCTTAATTGGCATTTTTTACTACCTGCCTTAATTGGCATTTTTTACTACCTGCCTTAATTGCTTGCCTTAATTGCTTGCCTTAATTGCTGCCTTAATTACCTGCCTGCCTAATTGCCTTCTTGCTTGCAGTAAATGCCTGCCTTAAATGTCTGCTTTTATTGCCTGCCTTAATTGCCTGCCTTAATTGCCTGCCTTTATTGCCTGCATTAATTGCCTGCATTAATTGCCTGCATTTATTGCTTGCCTTAATTAACTGATCATTCGAACTGCAAACTTAGAACTGCAAAGCGCAAAATAAGAACTGCAAACTACAAAACGCAAACAAAAAATTTATATTAGCAAACTTCATTAAATTGCGAAATATAATAAGCGAACTTAAAACTGTGAAATGCAAACTGAGAACTGCAAATTGCGAACTGCCAACTGCAACTGCAACTGCAAACCACAAAACGCAAAACGCAAACCTCAAACCTTAAACCGTAAACCACAAACTGCGATTTGTGATTTCCGAACTGCAATCTGCAAACTGTGTAATTCGAAACACAAACAGCGAACTGCAAACTGCGAATTGTGAACTGCAAACAGCAATTTGCAATATGAGAACCAAGAACTGCGAACTGTGTACTGCAAACTGCAAAAATCATACTGCGAACTAAAAACTGCAAACTACGAACTGCAAACTGCAAATTGCAATTTGAGAAATGTTTAACTACGAACGGCAAAATGCGAACTGCAAACCGCGAACTGCCTATTGAAAACTGCAAACTGCAAAATGCAAACTGCAAACTGCAAATTACGAACTGCAAACTGCGAACTGTTAACTGCTGTCTGCAAACAGCCAACTGCGTAATGCCTACCGCAAACTGAAAACTTAAATCCGTAAATTCAAACAGCAAACCCCAAACCACAAAGAGCGAACTGCAGTAAACGAACTGCAAACAGCAAACTCTAAACTGAGGACTCCAAATTGCAAAATGCAAACCTACGAACTTTGAACTGCAGACTGCAAACTGCAAACTACGAACGGCAAAATGCAAAATAAAAACCTATGAACTGCGAACGGCAAATTGCGGACTGCAAACTATAAACTACTGACTAAAACTGCGAACTGATAACTGCAAACTTAGAACTGCAAACCACGAACTGAGAACTGCGAAATGCGAAATGCGAATTGCCAACTGCAAACTGCTAACTACCAACTGAAAATGCGAAATGTCAACCTAAGACCTACGAAAAATCTGTGAACTGCGCACTGCAAACTTAAACTGCAAACTGCGAACAGCAAATTGCAAAATTAAAACACTAAACTGCAAACCGCAAACCGCAAACGGCAGTTTGCAAACTGCACACTGTGAAATGAAATACGCGAACTGCAAAAAGCGAACTGCGAAATGCGAATTTCGAACTGCAAACCGCCAACTGCGCCCTGCGAACTGCGAACTGCAAACTGCAAACTGCAAACTGCAAACTTAGAACAGCAATTAGCGAACTGCGAACTGCAACTGCGAACTGCGAACTGCAACTGCGAACTGCGAACTGCAACTGCGAACTGCGAAATGGGAACTGCAAATTGCGAAATCCAAACCTATGAATTGCGAACCACATAGTGGAATGGAACTGCAAATTCTGAACTGCAAACTTCGAACTGAGAACCCTAAACTGGGAACTGCAAACAGCGAACTGCGATCTGCAAAATGCTAAATGCTAACTACAAACAGCGAAATGCGAACTATGCAAACGTCAATCTACAAACTGCGATCTGCGAACATCGGACTGGATTAATTGCCTGCCTTAATTGCCTGCCTTAATTTCCTTCCTTAATTGCTTGACTTAATTGCCTGCCTTAATTGCTTGCCTTAATATCCTTCCTTAATTGCCTGCCTTAATTGGATTTCTTTACTATCTGCCTTAATTGCCTGCCTTAATTGCCTGCCTTAATTGCGTTCCTAAATTGCCTGCCTTAATAGCATGCCTTAATTACCAGCCTTAATTGGTTGCCTGCCTTAATTGCCTGCCTTAATTGCCTGCCTTAATTGGCTTTCTTTACTACCTGCCTTAATTGCCTGCCTTAATTACCTGCCTTAATTGCCTTCCCTAATTTCCTGCATTATTTGCCTGCCTTAATTGCCTGCCTTAATTGGCTATATTAATTGCTTGCCTTAATTGCCTTCCTCGATTGTCTGCCTTAATTGCCTGCATTAATTGCTTGCCTTTATTGCCTTCCTTAACTGCCTGCCTTAATTGCCTGCCTTAATTTGCTGCCTTTATTGCATTTCTTAATTGGCTGCCTTAATTGCCATCCTTAATTGCTAGCCTAAATTGCCTGCCTTAATTGCCTGCCTTAATTGTATTCCTTAATTACTAGCCTTAATTGGCAGCCTAGCTTAATTGCCAGCCTTTATTGCCTGCCTTAATTTGCTTACTTTACTACTTGCCTTAATTGCCTTCCCTAATTACCTGCATTATTTGCCTACCTTTATTGACTGCCTTCATTGCCAGCCTTCATTGCCTGCCTTAATAGTCAGCCTTAATTGCCTGCTTTAATTGCCTGCCTTAATTGCCATCCTTAATTGGCTGCCTTAAATGCCATCCTTAATAGCTTGCCTTAATTTCCTGCCTTAATTACCTTCCTTAATTGCATGCCTTAATTACCAGTCTTAATTGGCTGCCAGCCTTAATTGGCTTTCTATACTACCTGCCTTGATTGCTTGCCTTAATTGCCTGCCTTAATTGCCTGCCATAATTGACTTCCCTAATTACCTGCATTATTTGCTTCCTTAATTGCCTACCTTCATTGCCAGCCTTTATTGCCTGCCTTAATTGTCTGCCATAATTGACTTCCCTAATAACCTGCATTATTTGCTTCCTTAATTGCCTGCCTTCATTGCCAGCCTTTATTGCCTGCCTTAATCGCTTGCCTTAATTGGCTTTATTTACTACCTGCCTAAATAGCTTGCCTTAATTGCCTGCCTTAATTGCCTGCCTTAATTGCCTTCCCTAATTACCTGCATTATTTGCTTCCTTAATTGCCTACCTTCATTGCCAGCCTTTATTGCCTGCCTTAATCGCTTGCCTTAATTGGCTTTATTTACTACCTGCCTAAATAGCTTGCCTTAATTGCCTGCCTTAATTGCCTGCCTTAATTGCCTTCCCTAATTACCTGCATTATTTGCCTACCTTTATAGCCTTCCTTCATTGCCTGCCTTAATTGCATGCCTTAATTACCAGCCTTAATTGGCTGCCTGCCTTAATTGCCTGCCTTGATTGCCTGCCTTTATTGGCTTTCTTTACTACCTGCCTTAATTCCTTGCCTTAATTGCCTGCCTTAATTGCCTGCTTTAATTGCCTGCCTTAATTGCCTGCCTAAATTTTTGCCTTAATTACCAGCCTTAATTGGCTGCCTTAATTGGCTTTCTTTACTACCTGCCTTAATTGCCTGCCTTAATTGCCTGCCTTAATTGTCTTCCTTAATTGACTGCCTTAATTGCCTGAAATAATTGCTTGTTTAATTGCCTGCCCTAATTGCATTTCTTGATTGCCTGCCTTTATTGCCTGCCTTAATTGCATGCCTTAATTACCAGCCTTAATTGCCTGCCTTTATTGGCTTTCCTTACACCTGACTTAATTCTTGCCTTAATTACCTGCTATAATTGCCTGCCCTAATTGCCTGCCTTAATTGCATGCCTTAATTACCAGCCTTAATTGCCTGCCTTAATTGGCTTTCTTTACTACCTGCCTTAATTTCTTGGCTTAATTGCCTGCCTTAATTGTCTGCCTTAATTGTCTGCCTTAATTGCCTGCCTTAATTGCCTGACTTAATTGTCTTCCTTAATTGACTGCCTTAATTGCCTGAAATATTTGCCTGTTTAATTGCATGTCTTAATTGCCTGCCTTGATTGCCTTCCTTAATTGCCTTCCTTAAATGCCTACCTTAATTGCCTGCCTTAATTACCTGCCTGCCTAATTGCCTGCCTGCTTGCCGTAAATGCCTGCCTTAAATGCCTGCTTTTATTGCCTGCCTTAATTGCCTGCCTTAATTGCCTGCCTTAATTGTCTGCCTAAATTGACTGCCTTAATTGCCTGCCATAATTGCATGCCTTAATTGCCTGCCTTAATTGCCTGCCTTAATTGCCTTTCTTGATTGCCTGCCTTTATTGCCTGCCTTAATTGCCTGCCTTACGTGACTGCCTTAAATGGCTGCCTTAATTGCATTCCTTAATTGCCAACCTTAATTGCTTGCCTTAATTGCCTGCCTTAATTGGCTGCCTTAATAACATGCCTTAATTACCAGCCTTAAATAGCTGTTTGCATTAAATGCCTGCCTTAATTGCCTGCCTTAATTGCCTTTCTTGATTGCCTGCCTTAATTGCGTGCCTTAATTGCCTGCCTTAAATGCATGCCTTAATTACCAGCATTAATTGGCTGCCTGCCTTAATTGCCTGCCTTAATTGCCTGCCTTAATTGGATTTCTTTACTACTTGCCTTAATTGCTTGCCTTAATTGCCTGCCTTAATTGCTTGCCTTAATTGCCTGCCTTAAGTGCCTGCCTTAATTGCCTGCCTTATGTGACTGCCTTAATTGGCTGCCTTAATTGCATTCCTTAATTGCCAACCTTAATTGCATTTCTTAATTGGCTGCCTTAATTGCCATCCTTAATTGCTTGCCTTTATTGCCTGGCTAAATTGCCTGCCTTAATTGCATGCCTTAATTACCAGTCTTAATTGGTTGCCAGCTTTAATTGGCTTTCTATACTACCTGCCTTGATTGCTTGCCTTAATTGCCTGCCTTAATTTCCTGACATAATTGCCTTCCTTAATTACCTGCAATTTTTGCCTACCTTAATTGCCTGCCTTCATTGCCATCCTTAATTGGCTGCCATAAATGCCATCCTTAATAGCTTGCCTTAATTTCCTGCCTTAATTATCTTCCTAAATTGCATGCCTTAATTACCAGTCTTAATTGGCTGCCAGCCTTAATTGGCTTTCTATACTACCTGCCTTGATTGCTTGCCTTAATTGCTTGCCTTAATTGCCTGCCATAATTGACTTCCCTAATTACCTGCATTATTTGCTTCCTTAATTGCCTACCTTCATTGCCAGCCTTTATTGCCTGCCTTAATTGTCTGCCATAATTGACTTCCCTAATAACCTGCATTATTTGCTTCCTTAATTGCCTGCCTTCATTGCCAGCCTTAATTGCCTGCCTTAATTGCCATCCTTAACTGCTTGCCATAATTGCCAGCCTTTATTGCCTCTCAAAATTGCCTGCTATAATTGCCTGCCTTAATTGCCTGCCTTAATTGGCTGCCTTTATTGCATTCCTTAAATGGCTTCCTTAATTGCCATCCTTAATTGCTTGCCTTAATTGCCTGGCTTAATTGCCTGCCTTAATTGCATGCCTCAATTACCAGTCTTAATTGGCTGCCAGCCTTAATTGGCTTTCTATACTACCTGCCTTGATTGCTAGCCTTAATTGACTGCCTTAATTGCCTGCCAAAAAAGACTTCCCTGATTACCTGCATTATTTGCTTCCTTAATTGCCTGCCTTTATTGCTAGCCTTAATTGCCTGCCTTAATTGTCTGCCTAAATTGATTGCCTTAATTGCCTGCCATAATTGCATGCCTTATTTGCCTGCCTTAATTGCCTGCCTTAATTGCCTTTCTTGATTGCCTGCCTTTATTGCCTGCCTTAATTGCCTGCCTTATGTGACTGCCTTAATTGGCATTCTTTACTACCTGCCTTAATTGCTTGCCTTAATTGCTGCCTTAATTGCCTGCCTTAATTGCCTTCCCTAATTTCCTGCATTTTTGCCTGCCTTAATTGCCTGCCTTATTTGGCTACATTAATTGCTTGCCTTAATTGCCTTCCTTGATTGTCTGCCTTAATTGCCTGCATTAATTGCTTGCTTTTATTGCCTTCCTTAATTGCCTTCCCTAATTGCCTGCCTTAATTGACTGCCTTAATTTGCTGCCTTTATTGCATATCCTAATTGGCTGCCTTAATTGCCATCCTTAATTGCTTGCCTAAATTGCCTGCCTTTATTGCCTGCCTTAATTGCATTCCTTAATTACCAGCCTTAATTGACTGCCCGCCTTAATTGCCTGCCTTAATTGCGTGTCTTAATTGGCTTTCTTTACTCCCTGCCTTAATTGCCTTCCCTAATTACCTGCATTTAAGCCTACCTTTATTGACTGCCTTCATTGCCAGCCTTCATTGCCTGCCTTAATAGTCTGCCATAATTGCCTGCCTTAATTGCCTGCCTTAATTGCATGCCTTTATTAGCAGCCTTAATTGGCTGCCTGCCTTAATTGCCAGCCTTAATTGCCAGTCCTAATTGGCTTTCTTTACTACCTGCCTTAATTGCTTGCCTTAATTGCCTGCCTTAATTGCATTCCTTAATTGGCTGCCATAAATGCCATCCTTAATAGCTTGCCTTAATTTCCTGCCTTAATTACCTGCCTTAATTGCCTGCCTGCCTTAATTGCCTGCGGTAATCGCTTGCCTTAATTGGCTTTATTTACTACCTGCCTAAATAGCTTGCCTTAATTGCCTGCCTTAATTGCCTGCCTTAATTGCCTTCCCTAATTACCTGCATTATTTGCCTACCTTTATAGCCTTCCTTCATTGCCTGCCTTTATTGCATGCCTTAATTACCAGCCTTAATTGGCTGCCTGCCTTAATTGCCGGCCTTGATTGCCTGCCTTTATTGGCTTTCTTTACTACCTGCCTTAATTCCTTGCCTTAATTGCCTGCCTTAATTGCCTGCTTTAATTGCCTGCCTTAATTGCCTGCCTTAATTGATTGCCTTAATTACCAGCCTTAATTGGCTGCCTTGATTGGCTTTCTTTATTACTTGCCTTAATTGCCTGCTTTAATTGTCTTCCTTAATTGACTGCCTTAATTGCCTGAAATAATTGCTTGTTTAATTGCCTGCCTTAATTGCATTTCTTGATTGCCTGCCTTTATGCCTGCCTTAACTGCATGCCTTAATTACCAGCCGTAATTGCCTGCCTTTATTGGCTTTCTTTACTACCTGACTTAATTCTTGCCTTAATTGCCTGCCTTAATTGTCTGTCTTAATTGCCTGCCCTAATTGCCTTCCTTAATTGCATGCCTTAATTACCAGCCTTTATTGCCTGCCTTAATTGGCTTTCTTTACTACCTGCCTTAATTGCTTGCCTTAATTGCCTGCCTTAATTGTCTGCCTTAATTGCCTGCCTTAATTGCCTGCCTTAATTGTCTTCCTTAATTGACTGCCTTAATTGCCTGAAATATTTGCCTGTTTAATTGCATGTCTTAATTGCCTGCCTTAATTGCCTTCCTTAATTGCCTGCCTTAAATGCCTGCCTTAATTGCCTGCCTTAATTACCTGCCTGCCTAATTGCGTGCCTGCTTGCCGTAAATGCCTGCCTTAAATGCCTGCTATTATTGCCTGCCTTAATTGCCTGCCTTAATTGTCTGCCTAAA
This sequence comes from Bacillus rossius redtenbacheri, assembly GCF_032445375.1. Lineage (NCBI taxonomy): Eukaryota > Metazoa > Arthropoda > Insecta > Phasmatodea > Bacillidae > Bacillus > Bacillus rossius. The sequence continues at coordinate 48,795,333 of NC_086341.1, read as the reverse complement.
TTGACTGCCTTAATTGCCTGCCATAATTGCATGCCTTAATTGCCTGCTTTGATTGCCTGCCTTAATTGCCTTTCTTGATTGCCTGCCTTTATTGCCTGCCTTAATTGCCTGCTTTACGTGACTGCCTTAATTGGCTGCCTTAATTGCATTCCTTAATTGCCAACCTTAATTGCTTGCCTTAATTGCCTGCCTTTATCCGCTGCTTTAATTGCATGCCTTAATTACCAGCCTTAAATGGCTGTTTGCCTTAAATGCCTGCCTTAATTGCCTGCCTTAATTGCCTTTCTTGATTGCCTGCCTTAATTGCGTGCCTTAATTGCCTGCCTTTAATGCATGCCTTAATTACCAGCATTAATTGGCTGCCTGCCTTAATTGCCTGCCTTAATTGCCTGCCTTAATTGGCTTTCTTTACTACTTACCTTAATTGCTTGCCTTAATTGCCTGCCTTAATTGCCTTCCTTAATTGCCTGCCTTAATTGCCTTCCCTAATTTCCTGCATTATTTACCTGCCTTAATTGCCTGCCTTAATTGCCTGCCTTATGTGACTGCCTTAATTTGCTGCCTTAATTGCATTCATTAATTGTCAACCTTTATTGCATTTCTTGATTGGCTGCCTTAATTGCCATCCTTAATTGCTTGCCTTAATTGCCTGGCTAAATTGCCTGCCTTAATTGCATGCCTTAATTACCAGTCTTAATTGGTTGCCAGCCTTAATTGGCTTTCTATACTACCTGCCTTGATTGCTTGCCTTAATTGCCTGCTTTAATTGCCTGCCATAATTGCCTTCCTTAATTACCTGCAATTTTTGCCTACCTTAATTGCCTGCCTTCATTGCCATCCTTAATTGGCTGCCTTAAATGCAATCCTTAATAGCTTGCCTTAATTTCCTGCCTTAATTACCTTCCTTAATTGCATGCCTTATTTACCAGTCTTAATTGGCTGCCAGCCTTAATTGGCTTTCTATACTACCTGCCTTGATTGCTTGCCTTAATTGCCTGCCTTAATTGCCTGCCATAATTGACTTCCCTAATTACCTGCATTTTTTGCTTCCTTAATTGCCTACATTCATTGCCAGCCTTGATTGCCTGCCTTAATTGTCTGCCATAATTGACTTCCCTAATAACCTGCATTATTTGCTTCCTTAATTGCCTGCCTTCATTGCCAGCCTTAATTGCCTGCCTTAATTGCCATCCTTAACTGCTTGCCATAATTGCCTGCCTTTTTTGCCTCTCAAAATTGCCTGCCTTAATTGCCTGCCTTAATTGGCTGACTTAATTGCATTCCTTATATGGCTTCCTTAATTGCCATCCTTAATTGCTTGCCTTAATTGCCTGGCTTAATTGCCTGCCTTAATTGCATGCCTTAATTACCAGTCTTAACTGGCTGCCAGCCTTAATTGGCTTTCTATACTACCTGCCTTGATTGCTTGCCTTAATTGCCTGCCTTAATTGCCTGCCATAATTGACTTCCCTGATTACCTGCATTATTTGCTTCCTTAATTGCCTGCCTTTATTGCTAGCCTTAATTGCCTGCCTTAATTGTCTGCCTAAATTGATTGCCTTAATTGCCAGCCATAATTGCATGCCTTATTTGCCTGCCTTAATTGCCTGCCTTGATTGCCTTTCTTGATTGCCTGCCTTTATTGCCTGCCATAATTGCCTGCCTTACGTGACTGCCTTAATTGCATTCCTTAATTGCCAACTAAAATTGCTTGCCTTAATTGCCTGCCTTAATTGCCTGCCTTAATTGATGCCTTAATTACCAGCCTTAAATGGCTGCCTGCCTTAAATGCCTGCCTTAATTGCCTGCCTTATTTGTCTGCCTTAATTGTTTTTCTTGATTGCCTGCCTTAATTGCGTGCCTAAATTGCCTGCCTTAATTGCATGCCTTAATTACCAGCCTTAGATGGCTGCCTGCCTTAATTGCCTGCCTTAATTGCCTGCCTTAATTGCCTGCCTTAATTGTCTTTCTTTACTACCTGCCTTAATTGCTTGCCTTAATTGCCTGCCTTAATTGCCTGCCTTAATTGCCTTCCCTAATTTCCTGCATTATTTGCCTGCCTAAATTGCCTGCCTTAATTGGCTACATTAATTGCTTGCCTTAATTGCCTTCCTTGATTGTCTGCCTTAATTGCCTGCATTAATTACTTGCCTTTATTGCCTTCCTTAATTGCCTGCCCTAATTGCCTGCCTTAATTGTCTGCCTTAATTGGCTGCCTTTTTTGCATTTCTTAATTGGCTGCCTTAATTGCCATCCTTAATTGCTTGCCTTAATTGCCTGCCTTAATTGCATTCCTTAATTACCAGCCTTAATTGGCAGCCTGCCTTAATTGCCAGCCTTTATTGCCTGCCTTAATTTGCTTACTTTACTACTTGCCTTAATTGCCTTCCCTAATTACCTGCATTATTTGCCTACCTTTATTGACTGCCTTCATTGCCAGCATTCATTGCCTGCCTTAATAGTCAGCCTTAATTGCCTGCTTTAATTGCCTGCCTTAATTGCCTGCCTTTATTGCCTGCCTTAATTGCCTGCATTAATTGCATGCCTTAATTACCAGCTTTAATTGACTGCCTGCCTTAATTGCCTGCCTTAATTGCCTGTTTTAATTGGCTTTCTTTACTACCTGCCTTAATTGCCTTCCCTAATTACCTGCATTATTTGCCTACCTTTATTGACTGCCTTCATTGCCAGCCTTCATTGCCTGCCTTAATAGTCTGCCTTAATTGCCTGCCTTAATTGCCTGCCTTAATTGCATGCCTTGATTAGCAGCCTTAATTGGCTGCCTGCCTTAATTGCCAGCCTTAATTGCCTGTCTTAATTGGCTTTCTTTACTACCTGCCTTAATTGCTTGCCTTAATTGCCTGCCTTAATTGCATTCCTTAATTGGCTGCCATAAATGCCATCCTTAATAGCTTGCCTTAATTTCCTGCCTTAATTACCTGCCTTAATTGCCTGCCTGCCTTTATTGTCTGCCTTAATCGCTTGCCTTAATTGGCATTATTTACTACCTGCCTAAATAGCTTGCCTTAATTGCCTGCCTTAATTGCCTTCCCTAATTGCCTGCTTTAATTGCCTGCCTTAATTGCCTGCTTTAATTGCATTTCTTATTGCCTGCCTTAATTGCCTGCCTTAATTGCCTGCCTTTATTGCCTGCCTTAATTGCCAGCCTTTATTGTCTTTCTTTACTACCTGCCTTAATTCCTTGCCTTAATTGCCTGCCTTAATTGCCTGCTTTAATTGCCTGCCTTAATTGCCTGCTTTAATTGATTGCCTTAATTACCAGCCTTAATTGGCTGCCTTAATTGGCTTTCTTTACTACCTGCCTTAATTGCCTGCCTTAATTGCCTGCCTTAATTGTCTTCCTTAATTGACTGCCTTAATTGCCTAAATAATTGCTTGTTTAATTGCCTGCCTTAATTGCATTTCTTGATTGCCTGCCTTTATTGCCTGCCTTAATTGCATGCCTTAATTACCAGCCTTAATTACCTGCCTTTATTGGCTTTCTTTACTACCTGACTTAATTCTTGCCTTAATTGCCTGCCTTAATTGCCTGCCTTAATTGCCTGCCCTAATTGCCTGCCTTAATTGCCTGCTGTAATTGCATACCTTAATTACCAGCCTTAATTGGCTGCCTGCCTTAATTGCCTGCCTTTATTGCCTGCCTTAATTGGCTATCTTTACTACCTGCCTTATGTGCTTGCCTTAATTGCCTGCCTTAATTGCCTGCCTTTATTGCCTGCCTACATTGCCAGCCTTAATTGCCTGCCTTAATTGTCTGCCTTAATTGATTGACTTAATTGCCTGCCGTAATTGCCTGATTTAATTGCCTGCCTTCATTTCCTGCCTTAATTGCCTGCCTTTATTGCCTGCCTTAATTGCATGCCTTAATTACCAGACTTAATTGCCTGCCTTAATTGGCTTTCTTTACTACCTGACTTAATTCTTGCCTTAATTGCCTGCCTTAATTGCCTGCCTAAATAGCTTGCCCTAATTGCCTGCCTTAATTGCCTGTCTTAATTGCCTTCCCTAATTACCTGCATTATTTGCCTACCTTTAACAGCCTGCTTTCATTGCCAGCCTTAATAACCTGCCTTAATTGTCTGCCTAAATGGACTGCCTTAATTGCCTGCCATAATTGCCTGCTTTAATTGCCTGCCTTAATTGCCTGCTTTAATTGCATTTCTTGATTGCCTGCCTCAATTGCCTGCCTTAATTGCCTGCCTTTATAGCCTGCCTTAATTGCCTGCCTTAATTGCCTGCCTTAATTGCCTGCTGTAATTGCATACCTTAATTACCAGCCTTAATTGGCTGCCTGCCTTAATTGCCTGCCTTTATTGCCTGCCTTAATTGGCTATCTTTACTACCTGCCTTATGTGCTTGCCTTAATTGCCTGCCTTAATTGCCTGCCTTTATTGCCTGCCTTTATTGCCTGCCTTAATTGCCTGCCTTAATTGCATGCCTTAATTGGCTGCCTGCCTTAATTGCCTGCCTTAATTGGCTTTCTTTACTACCTGCCTTAATTGCTTGCCTTAATTGCCTGCCTTAATTGCCTGCCTTAATTGCCTGCCTTATTTGGCTGCTTTAATTGTATTCCTTAATTGGCTGCCTTATTGCCATCCTTAATAGCTTGCCTTAATTGCCTGCCTTCATTGCCTGCCTATATGTCTGCCTTAATTGCATGCCTTATTACCAGCCTTAATTGGCTGCCTGACATAATTGCCTGCCTTAATTGCTGCCTTAATTGGCTTTTTTTACTACCTGCCTAAATAGCTTGCCTTAATTGCCTGCCTTAATTTCCTTTCTTTAATTGCCTTCCCTAATTACCTGCATTATTTGCCTACCTTTACCTGCCTTCATTGCCAGCCTTAATTGCTTCTTTAATTGTCTGCCTTAATTGCCTGCCTTAATTGCCTTTCTTGATTGCCTGCCTTAATTGCCTGCCTTAATTACCTGCCTTAAATACCAGCCTTCATTGGCTACATTAATTTTTTGCCTTAATTCCCTTCCTTGATTGCCTACCTTAATTGCCTGCATTAATTGCTTGCCTTTATTGCCTGCCTTAATTGCATGCCTTAATTTCTTCCCTAATAACCTGCATTATTTGCCTACCTTAATAGCCTGCCTTCATTGCCAGCCTTAATTGCCTGCCTTAATTGTCTGCCTTAATTGATTGACTTAATTGCCTGCCGTAATTGCCTGCTTTAATTGCCTGCCTTCATTTCCTGCCTTAATTGGCTGCCTTAATTGGCTGCCTTAATTGCATTCCTAAATTGGCTGCCTTAATTGCCATTATTAATTGCTTGCCTTAATTGCCTGGCTTAATTGCCTGCCTTATTTGCCTTCCCTAATTACATGCATTATTTGCCTACCTTAATTGCCTGCCTTAATTACCAGTTTTATTTACCTGCCTGCCTTAATTGCCTGCCTTCATTGCCAGACTTAATTGCCTGCCTTAATTGTCTGCCTTAATTGCATGCTTAATTACCAGCCTTAATTGGCTGCCTGCCTTAATCGCCGGCCTTAATTGGCTGCCTTAATTTACTTCCTAAATTGGCTGCCATAATTGACTTCCCTAATTACCTGCATTATTTGCTTCCTTAATTGCCTACCTTCATTGCCAGCATTTATTGCCTGCCTTAATTGTCTGACATAATTGACTTTCCTAATAACCTGCATTATTTGCTTCCTTAATTGCTTGCCTTCATTGCCAGCCTTAATTGGCTGCCAAAATGCCATCCTAAATAGCTTGCCTTAATTTCCTGCCTTAATTACCTTCCTTAATTGCATGCCTTATTTACCAGTTTTAATTGGCTGCCAGCCTTAATTGGCTTTCTATACTACCTGCCTTGATTGCTTGCCTTAATTGTCTGCCTTAATTGCCTGCCATAATTGCCTTCCTTAATTACCTGCAATTTTTGCCTACCTTAATTGCCTGCCTTCATTGCCATCCTTAATTGGCTGCCTTAAATGCCATCCTTAATAGCTTGCCTTAATTTCCTGCCTTAATTACCTTCCTTTATTGCATGCCTTATTTACCAGTCTTAATTGGCTGCCAGCCTTAATTGGCTTTCTATACTACCTGCCTTGATTGCTTGCCTTAATTGCCTGCCTTAATTGCCTGCCATAATTGACTTCCCTAATTACTTGCATTATTTGCTTCCTTAATTGCCTACCTTCATTGCCAGCCTTTATTGCCTGCCTTTATTGTCTGCCATAATTGACTTCCCTAATAACCTGCATTATTTGCTTCCTTAATTGCCTGCATTCATTGCCAGCCTTAATTGCCTGCCTTAATTGCCATCCTTAACTGCTTGCCATAATTGCCTGCCTTTATTGCCTCTGAAAATTGCCTGCTATAATTGCCTGCCTTAATTGCCTGCCTTAATTGGCTGCCTTAATTGCATTCCTTAAATGGCTTATTTAATTGCCATCCTTAATTGCTTGCCTTAATTGCCTGGCTTAATTGCCTGCCTTAATTGAATGCCTTAATTACCAGTCTTAATTGGCTGCCAGCCTTAATTGGCTTTCTATACTACCTGCCTTGATTGCTTGCCTTAATTGACTGCCTTAATTGCCTGCCATAATTGACTTCCCTGATTACCTGCATTATTTGATTCCTTAATTGCCTGCCTTTATTGCTAGACTTAATTGCCTGCCTTAATTTTCTGCCTAAATTGATTGCCTTAATTGCCTGCCATAATTGCATGCCTTATTTGCCTGCCTTAATTGCCTGCCTTAATTGCATGCCTTATTTGCCTGCCTTAATTGACTGCCTTAATTGCCTTTCTTGATTGCCTGCCTTACTTGCGTGCCTAAATTGCCTGCCTTAATTGCATGCCTTAATTACCAGCCTTATTTGGCTGCCTGCCTTAATTGCCTGCCTTAATTGCCTGCCTTAATTGGCATTCTTTACTACCTGCCTTAATTGCTTGCCTTAAATGCTTGCCTTAATTGCTGCCTTAATTGCCTGCCTTAATTGCCTTCCCTAATTTCCTGCGTTATTTGCCTGCCTTAATTGCCTGCCTTATTTGGCTACATTAATTGCTTGCCTTAATTGCCTTCCTTGATTGTCTGCCTTAATTGCCTGCATTAATTGCTTGCCTTTATTGCCTTCCTTAATTGCCTGCCTTAATTGCCTGCCTTAATTGCCTTCCCTAATTTCCTGCATTATTTACCTGCCTTAATTGCCTGCCTTAATTGCCTGCCTTACGTGACTGCCTTAATTTGCTGCCTTAATTGCATTCATTAATTGTCAACCTTGATTGCATTTCTTAATTGGCTGCCTTAATTGCCATCCTTAATTGCTTGCCTTAATTGCCTGGCTAAATTGCCTGCCTTAATTGCATGCCTTAATTACCAGTCTTAATTGGTTGCCAGCCTTAATTGGCTTTCTATACTACCTGCCTTGATTGTTGCCTTAATTGCCTGCCTTAATTGCCTGCCATAATTGCCTTCCTTAATTACCTGCAATTTTTGCCTACCTTAATTGCCTGCCTTCATTGCCATCCTTAATTGGCTGCCTTAAATGCCATCCTTAATAGCTTGCCTTAATTTCCTGCCTTAATTACCTTTCTTAATTGCATGCCTTATTTACCAGTCTTAATTGGCTGCCAGCCTTAATTGGCTTTCTATACTACCTGCCTTGATTTCTTGCCTTAATTGCCTGCCTTAATTGCCTGCCATAATTGACTTCCCTAATTACCTGCATTATTTGCTTCCTTAATTGCCTACATTCATTGCCAGCCTTGATTGCCTGCCTTAATTGTCTGCCATAATTGACTTCCCTAATACCCTGCATTATTTGCTTCCTTAATTGCCTGCCTTCATTGCCAGCCTTAATTGCCTGCCTTAATTGCCATCCTTAACTGCTTGCCATAATTGCCTGGCTTTTCTTGCCTCTCAAAATTGCCTGCCTTAATTGCCTGCCTTAATTGGCTGACTTAATTGCATTCCTGAAATGGCTTCCTTAATTGCCATCCTTAATTGCTTGCCTTAATTGCCTGGCTTAATTGCCTGCCTTAATTGCATGCCTTAATTACCAGTCTTAACTGGCTGCCAGCCTTAATTGGCTTTCTATACTACCTGCCTTGATTGCTTGCCTTAATTGCCTGCCTTAATTGCCTGCCATAATTGACTTCCTTGATTACCTGCATTATTGCTTCCTTAATTGCCTGCCTTTATTGCTAGCCTTAATTGCCTGCCTTAATTGTCTGCCTAAATTGATTGCCTTAATTGCCAGCCATAATTGCATGCCTTATTTGCCTGCCTTAATTGCCTGCCTTGATTGCCTTTCTTTATTGCCTGCCTTTATTGCCTGCCATAATTGCCTGCCTTACGTGACTGCCTTAATTGCATTCCTTAATTGCCAACCAAAATTGCTTGCCTTAATTGCCTGCCTTAAATGCCTGCCTTAATTGATGCCTTAATTACTAGCCTTAAATGGCTGCCTGCCTTAAATGCCTGCCTTAATTGCCTGACTTATTTGTCTGCCTTAATTGGCTGCCTTTATTGCATTTCTTAATTGGCTGCCTTAATTGCCATCCTTAATTGCTTGCTTAAATTGCCTGCCTTAATTGCATTCCTTAATTACCAGCCTTAATTGGCAGCCTGCCTTAATTGCCAGCCTTTATTGCCTGCCTTAATTTGCTTACTTTACTACTTGCCTTAATTGCCTTCCCTAATTACCTGCATTATTTGCCTACCTTTATTGACTGCCTTCATTGCCAGCCTTCATTGCCTGCCTTAATAGTCTGCCTTAATTGCCTGCCTTAATTGCCTGCCTTAATTGCATGCCTTGATTAGCAGCCTTAATTGGCTGCCTGCCTTAATTGCCAGCCCTAATTGCCTGTCTTAATTGGCTTTCTTTACTACCTGCCTTAATTGCTTGCCTTAATTGCTTGCCTTAATTGCCTGCCTTAATTGCCTGCCTTAATTGCCTTCCCTAATTTCCTGCCTTATTTGCCTACCTTTATTGACTGCCTTCATTGCCAGCCTTCATTGCCTGCCTTAATAGTCAGCCTTAATTGCCTGCTTTAATTGCCTGCCTTAATTGCCTGCCTTCATTGCCTGCCTTAATTGCCTGCATTAATTGCATGCCTTAATGACCAGCTTTAATTGACTGCCTGCTTAATTGCCTGCCTTAATTGCCTGTTTTAATTGGCTTTCTTTACTACCTGCCTTAATTGCCTTCCCTAATTACCTGCATTATTTGCCTACCTTTATTGACTGCCTTCATTGCCAGCCTTCATTGCCTGCCTTAATAGTCTGCCTTAATTGCCTGCCTTAATTGCCTGCCTTAATTGCATGCCTTGATTAGCAGCCTTAATTGGCTGCCTGCCTTAATTGCCAGCCTTAATTGCCTGTCTTAATTGGCTTTCTTTACTACCTGCCTTAATTGCTTGACTTAATTGTCTGCCTTAATTGCATTCCTTAATTGGCTGCCATAAATGCCATCCTTAATAGCTTGCCTTAATTTCCTGCCTTAATTACCTGCCTTAATTGCCTGCCTGCCTTAATTGCCTGCCTTAATCGCTTGCCTTTATTGGCTTAATTTACTACCTGCCTAAATAGCTTGCCTTAATTGCCTGCCTTAATTGCCTGCCTTAATTGCCTTCCCTAATTACCTGCATATTTACCTACCTTAATAGCCTTCCTTCATTGCCTGCCTTAATTGCATGCCTTAATTACCAGACTTAATTGGCTGCCTGCCTTAATTGCCTTCCTTAATTGCCAGCCTTTATTGGCTTTCTTTACTACCTGCCTTAATTGCTTGCCTTAATTGCTTGCCTTAATTGCCTGCCTTAATTGCCTGCCTTAATTGCCTTCCCTAATTTCCTGCATTATTTGCCTACCTTTATTGACTGCCTTCATTGCCAGCCTTCATTGCCTGCCTTAATAGTCAGCCTTAATTGCCTGCTTTAATTGCCTGCCTTAATTGCCTGCCTTAATTGTCTTCCTTAATTGACTGCCTTAATTGCCTAAATAATTGCTTGTTTAATTGCCTGCCTTAATTGCATTTCTTGATTGCCTGCCTTTATTGCCTGCCTTAATTGCATGCCTTAATTACCAGCCTTAATTGCCTGCCTTTATTGGCTTTCTTTACTACCTGACTTAATTCTTGCCTTAATTGCCTGCCTTAATTGCCTGCCTTAATTGCCTGCCCTAATTGCATGCCTTAATTACCAGCCTTAATTGCCTGCCTTAATTGGCTTTCTTTACTACCTGCCTTAGTTTCTTGCCTTAATTGCCTGCCTCAATTGGCTGCCTTAAATGCCATCCTTAATAGCTTGCTTTAACTGAGTCCCTAAATTGCCTGCCTTAATTGCATGCTTTAATTACCAGCCTTAATTGGCTGCCTGCCTTAATTGCCTGTCTTAATTTGCTTTCTTCAATACCTGCCTAAATAGCTTGCCCTAATTGCCTGCCTTATTTGCCTGTCTTAATTGCCTTCCCTAATTACCTGCATTATTTGCCTACCTTTAACAGCCTGCTTTCATTGCCAGCCTTAATAACCTGCCTTAATTGTCTGCCTAAATGGACTGCCTTAATTGCCTGCCATAATTGCCTGCTTTAATTGCCTGCCTTAATTGCCTGCTTTAATTGCATTTCTTGATTGCCTGCCTTAATTGCCTGCCTTAATTGCCTGCCTTTATAGCCTGCCTTAATTGCCTGCCTTAATTGCCTGCCTTAATTGCCTGCTGTAATTGCATACCTTAATTACCAGCCTTAATTGGCTGCCTGCCTTAATTGCCTGCCTTTATTGCCTGCCTTAATTGCCTGCCTTTATAGCCTGCCTTAATTGCCTGCCTTAATTGCCTGCCTTAATTGCCTGCTGTAATTGCATACCTTAATTACCAGCCTTAATTGGCTGCCTGCCTTAATTGCCTGCCTTTATTGCCTGCCTTAATTGGCTATCTTTACTACCTGCCTTATGTGCTTGCCTTAATTGCCTGCCTTAATTGCCTGCCTTT